>NC_041389.1:551468835-551495809 GCF_002162155.2 Triticum dicoccoides
TTCAGCAAGGGTGTTACTCCTGGCTGCTAGATCCCGATCTTGGTTCGCCCATCCGGCAGGTGGCGCTGGATCTTGAGCTCCCCTCCTCGAGTCGTTAATATAGGCAAGCTCCTCTCCTCTGATTTTTGTTATCACGAGCACCTCCTTGGTTGTAGGATTTGGAAGGGAGGAGAGGGAGAGGGTTCGGCCAGCAGAGGAGGTAGGGGAGGTGGGGGAGCTTTGACCGGCGAGAGAGGTGATAGATCCCACCGAATCTCACCGCTGGTGAGCGGAGGAAATTGGGGAGGCAGCACAATGATGCGGGGCGGGGCGGGCAAGGGCGCTGCGGAGATAGACTGCTTGTTCGCTCGCCAGATCGGAAGCAACCCTCCGCCCAGGGAACCGGCCAATGGGGATGAGAGCAGACTGCTGATGAACGACGTGCCTCAATTTTTCTCCTCTTCACGGGCAGGGCTCGAGTTACCGACGCAAAATCACAGCTGCTAACGAGTGACACAGATGAAGGGCACATAGGCCAACGCAGTAATACCAGAATTTACAGAGACTGACAACCGGGTCCCATAGCCCCAGTTTAACCACAACGCTCCATTTCAAGGGAGCTTAGAAACTGTAAAGATGTGAATGTGTATTTTCACGAAGCACAAAATAATCTTGCATGCTACCAAGAGTTTCAAAAACATTCATAGGTCACTCTTTTGACTCTCATTTGTTCGGAGTTATTTTTTACATTATTGAAGTTTTACCAGGTTTGGATCAAAGAATAAGATGATGGATTGGTATGGCTATCAACTTGAATCTGATGTTTCATAGCATAGCAACTAAAATTAGAACTTACATGGACAAGCGAAATATATAATATTGATAATGGGAAAAACAGCACAAAAAAAGGCTCTTACTAATGACCTCTCGATTCAAAATATAAAGCTTATTTGGCATGTCCAAATTTCTGCATTAACCAATAACTGGTCAAAATATATATGATTATTGTTACATAAAATATACACTCTTGATTGTTATTCAAAGTCAATAAATACTGAATTCTCTTTGTCAACATTTTGTTAGCATCATATTTCTTGTGACAAGAACATCTATGTAATTATAAGTTTAGTTTTCAACGACTTCAAACACTTGAAAATTCACATACTTTCACGCATATTAGTGCCAAAGTTTTAAACTGTGGCCGCACGCACAAGAATGTAATTAATATTTTTTTTAAACATTGACTAATGTGGACTATAATATTTTTTTCTAACATCGCTTTCAAAGCATTACATACCTAAGAAAAGACTATGTTCACAAAAGTCTTATGTTTGGAAATGTCATCAGATTAGGGTTTAATTTTTCCTTCAGACAAACAAAACAATATGTTCTCATTACAAAACTTTATAAAATACTAGCGCGCGCATCGAGCAGGCCACTCTGCTAGTTGATCTAAAAAGCCCTCTCTTCACGTTTATTTCGCATACAACATTCCTTTTGAATAAAGTGTGGCCAAAAAAAAATATTTTAGAATTTCTACATATATACAACATTACAAAGTTATATGGAGGAGTACGAACGCTAATTTGCATTGCATGGTGCCCACAATGATATTTATTCCGCACTGTGAATTTGTATATTTTTATACTATATACAAAGTTAGTCATAATGAAGAGAAACGAAGAGCATCTCTCTCTCTCCATCGCATACCCCCCCTCTACGCCCCTTTCACGTATGCACACAAACTATCTCCAGGTCCTCTAAAAGTAAGCCCCCAGCACATTCACGCATGTTTCATCTTTCTCTCGTGATATATACAATGACGATCATTGTATTTGAAGCGAAAGCACGATACGTACATTGGACTTCAGAATCCACTCATTACGGTCACCATTTACGTTTAGTGGGTATTATACAGTTACAGGCTCACCGTACAACTCTCTGTTTGCTCAAGACATGACTAGTCGACCAGTTAAACGCTCCACATGGCACCTCTAGTGTTGCATCACATTATCTCACTACCATCGTACCCACCTGTCGGCTTGCATCTACTCTACATCTACACTCTTATAAAAAACAGAGTTGGTGATGATGGTGTGCCTGCCATCCTGTAATATAGGCCGTCCAATTTATATCTGACGGATAGGAAAGAAACTATGGCAATTTTGTAAAAAGGCACCCACACACCTCTTCACATTTGCAAATAAGGCCTTCCCTCATTCATCCCTTTCTCTCACAAGATAAACTAGTCATATAAATGCATCTTGATGTTACGTGCAACGCACAGGCATCTTGCTAGTAAGAATGAAAACAAACGACAAAATAATATTTGGACGGTGGTTTGAAGTCATGACCGCGGGCAAAACGGACAAGGTGGCCTTGTATTGGTATGCTGAGCCGTCTGTTTTAACACACAGGAGCTGTTGTGGTGATTATACACACACGCATGCATGCACACGAACTGCATGCACGCAACACTCACACAAACACATGCACCCACGCACGCACACAACACTCACACATACACACGCAGCCACACATGCACGCAACACTCACACGCACACACGCACGCATGCATGCACACACCAGTACACCACACGACCAACACACACTCTCATGCTCAAGTGCTCAACCTACACGTGCACGCGCACACATCAGGCCCTGACAGACACATACACAACCAGGTGATTCCCAGCGCACGGGTTGGAGTCTTGTTGCGCCTGCATAGATTTGTGTTTATCTGACCTTTTCCCTATGCGAACTGACAGGTGGGACCCACAAGGAACATGGTCAATTTAACTAGTCAACATGGCGCCATGCAGACTATTTGGCCGGTCAACAGAGTGCAATTCGATGCTGAACCATGAGCAAGTGACCGTGTAATCACCGCAAAACGTATATAGTGACCGTAATCAACTTATTCTAAAGTTCGGTGACCGTATTACGCTTTTCTCTCTGTAGGCCCTCCAAAACTACATCTCTACACGTTCTCGCATGTTACATCTAACAACTATGCAATACAACACTACTACTACACTCTAACACAATAAATCATATGTGTTTTTAGTTTTATTAGATATCATATTGTTACTTAATTATTCAGTTTGCATACATTAAAATTGCCTTTGAAATGTATGGCCAGTATCATCTACCGCGCGGGAAAAATCCCGCCCTTTCCTGTTTAATCGGGTTTGTATCGATGGATCGTGCGAAACAACAAAACTATAGTACTATACAGTACAAGTGACAGTTCACCGGGCCATCGTGTCGTGTACTCTTCCGTCGTAAGAGTGGAGCGCTCGCTTTCATAAATCTTCTAGTCCCTTTCTCCGACATGTGGGACATCAAGCTACCGGGTCCACGTGCCATACCGGAATACAGTGCAGAGCAGCCGTGATGAAGCACCCCAGTCATGGCGCCAGCATAGTAATGAGCAATGAGGCGTCAAATCACAAAGCTGCACCTTTCCCGCAGTTAAGTTAGAGGGACGAAGTAATAATGCTAAAAAAGAAGTTGGAGGGACGAAGCAACCATCATTTCACTCGTTGCTGAATCCGCTTCTCCCTCATCTTCTTCAACTTAACCACGTGTTGCTTCTGCCGTTGTTCTGCCTCATGTGGGACGCGGATCGGCTTGGTAAAGCACTGACACGTGGGACCGCATGTTAGCAAACCGCCAGGACAACATCCTCTAAAAAATAAGAAACCGCTCCCGCCATCCGCGTGGCAAAATCACCTCCTTTTTACTAATCTTGATTCTATAATTTTTTAGATCAATATAATTGAGATTTGTATAGATAGCACACAAGAGCAAAACCAAGTGGTACGGTTAAGGGCATCCACAATGTGTATCCAAATGTGAAAATAGCTTTTGGCATCGTGGGAACCATTGTGGACGGTGTTGCCAAAGCCAAAAAGATGGAACCAAAGCTCCCTGATTGATTGATTGAAGGAATAGAAAAATGCAACGTCTCTCCTCTTTCTCCCATGCTTGGACACATGTAGTACAATATAGAGCACAGAGTCTACTCTCCTGTCCCTTCTATCACAAATCAGAAAGCAGTGAGGCGTCAAATCACAAAAGCACGGACAAAGCAACCATCATTTCACTCTTCGCTGACTCCGCTTCTCCATCGTCTTCTTCGAGAAACCATCTCAACGCACTAAGCTGGATGGACGACGCTATTGTGTACTAGTAGTACTAGTACATTTATGCGTCCTTTGGTTCAACGGACTTTCTAGATGCAAATAAGGCGGTTGTCTTGGCTTGCAGGCGGCACTTGCCTTACCGTGGTCTCCCTCAATGGTGTTCTCCGTCGAACGCACTTCGCCAAACCACAACATTCGAGATATCGTCGACATCACCGCAATGGGGAAGGAAGTCAAATATAGTTACTACCTCCATTTTTTTGTACGCAAGGCCAGTATATCAAAAATACAATTTGCAAAAGGCCACTAACACTAATCAAGGCAAAATTGATGGGGTTTGCCTCGTACTAGCAACCAAGGACATTAATATTCCCTGCATACATGCGGAAGTGAGAAGGTTGGTTTGCATGACACTGCATTAATCAAGCGATGAGGAGTGAGATGGTTAGCTCTTTGGTCTTTAGAGAAAAAAATGCATTAATTGACACGTGAAACGAGGATTTGTATCGATTAAATCCCGCAAAGGTAAACCCCGCCTTTCTTTTTTAACACTAGTACTCCTAGTACGTACGTACTTATCCTGTTTGGATCTAGGCCTTGCATCGCCATACTTCGCCACACATTTTTGCCAAGCTTGTCTAAAGTTTTCAAAATGAGAAGGAGGTACACTTGTGCACGGCTGTCGCGGTCGCACCGCACCCTCACACGGTCGCTCCTGCATGCCGCGGTCGCACCGCACCCTCACACGGTCGCTCCTGCACGCCACAAACCCAACCAAGGGAATGCACCCTAACTGACACGTGCTATCGCATGTGAACAAACCAAACTCAGCCATCCTACCACCGACACATAATTTTCGTTCATAGAGTATGTTTATCCAACCGCATGTTGGGGAGTATCCGTACGACCCGTGCGGTGGTCTGTTGGGGAAGAAGAAGAGGTGAGGAAGAAGGATTAGGAGACGTAGGATATTCATGACTGACCCAAGTCACGCGACTTGCATAACAATATATGTTTTTACACAACAAAAGATCCATAAAAACAACAACATAAAGAAAAACTATCACTGCTCGCAGAACGAGACGACCTCGTCGTCTTTGGCTCCCGGTGTGAACCAGCCGTAACTGCCGACGTGTGTCTCCGCACCGTGGTTGTCCTCGGCCTCCAGCTACTCGTTCATGCAGAGCATGCGGGCGCTCTGCACTGACGAGAGCACAACCCGGTTCAAGTCGAGGACGTCCGGTTCCGCCTGCAGGAGGGCCTTGATGGCAGCGACACGCGCGCGCTCCGCGTCGAGTCGAGCCTCCGCCGTCCGGTTCAAGTCTAGGACGTCCGGTTCCGCCTGCAGGAGGGCGTCGATGAGAGCGGCATCCGCGCGCTCCGCTTTGAGTTGAGCCTCTGCCGCCCGGTTCAAGTCCAGGACATCCGGTTTCACCTACAGGAGGGCCTCAATGGCAGCAGCATCCGCGCGCTCCACCTCAAGTTGAGCCTCCGCCGCCCGGTTCACATCCACGATATCCGGTTCCGCCTACAGGAGAGCCTCGATGGCAGCGGCATGCGCGCGCTCCGCGTTGAGTTGAGCCTCTGCCTCCCGGTTCTCCTTTAGTATCGCCATGTTGAACCGCTGGTCCGCTCGCACCATGGGGGACTCGGACGTCGGCACGAAGTCGATGTCCATCGTCTCATACCCATCAGGGGCCTTCTGCGCCGTGACCTCCGCCATGAACATTGGATCGGCTTCCTCCTCGTAGCTTGGCTCCAGAGAACTCGGGGATTGGCCCGCCGCACATCGAGCTTGGGAACAGATGTCTGTGGCGTCGACCGCCGCTGCAATTTCTACATGGCGCTCTGGCGTAGCATCTTGTAGTAAGTGATCTTGCGGTGCACCATGGCTTTCCGGCAAACTAGGGGACGCTTGATGCAGGCTAGGGGATCGAAAGGTGGGGGGATGGGCTGGAGATTAGGTGTGGTTTTAGGGCAGTGGCTGGCGTAGGCCGAGCAGCGAAGGTTCTGGTGTGAATAGTGGTTCCGGTGATGACCGGTCAATCGGTTTTGACTGTACATCGCTCTTGTCGCATTCGCGTTGCAGCCCGGCATGCTGGACCCTCCACGTCGCTCACCAAATGGAACGCGCTTCGTCTTGCGTTTTGGCTCGCTTGTGGGACCACAATTGAGAGCAAACCGACGTCCCTCCTCCTCCCCCGCCCGCATCATTTATTATACTACCACTCCCTTCGTTTTATGCGGAGTAAATAAAAATAGAGGGAGTATACTACGAATGAGGATCCCCTGACGTGGCCGAACCCATTGAGTAACTGACATGTGGGGCCTAGCAAGCATGGGGTCCGCCAGTAAGTGACCGAAAGGGAGGGTAAGGCAGGGATACCTACGTCAGAGGACCCACTTCCACTACTACTCCCTCCTTCCATTTACTATACAGGGCCTAATGTGTTTCTTGAGGCTAACTTTGACCAAATGTTAGAGTAATAATATATGACATGCAACTTACACAAAGCATACGACAAATTCGTATGTGAAAGGATTTTCCAATGATATAATTTTCACATTATACATCGCATGTACTATTAATCTTGTCAATAGTCAAATGCGGTTTTAAAAACGCATTAGAGCATGGTTAATAATATAGCCAGTCGATGGCTATGAGGGACTGCCATGTCATCTATAGCCATCATCAATTATATGCACTCATACAGTAGTGTGGGCTATAAGGTTGGCTATTTCCCGCAAAAAACAATATAAGGTTGGCTATTGTATTAGTACTTTTTTCCATCTCCTCTCTATCTCTTTCTTAATATTTATTGTATTTAACTAGGAATGCGTATATAGCTAGGCTCTTGCATGAGAGCTCACTCCCCTTACTTTTTCACATCTCTCTCCTCCACATAGGCCCTATATAAATGGAAGGAGGGAGTACTACTATGAGCACTGCATACTCTAGTACAGATGTTGTCAGCACTCCACTAGTACTATTAGACAGGGAGCTTAAAAAAGTCACTATTGGATTGGCTATACGTGGCGAAATCCTAGTAGGAAGAGCATGCGCGAGAACAAGCACATTCACATGGTTGAAAACAAATTGGAAACCATCTCGAGTACAAATCTAGGAATACGTACGAATCTAACAATATTGATTGGGCGTTATTTAATGTTGATACTTTTTTGATGAAAGTAGAGATACTTTGACTACACATAAAACTTATATGTAAACTAGAAAGGATAGGAGGGAGTATATTGTACGTTCAAAAATGAAACAAACATTGAATACCCTTTATATATGATTTGCGGATGCTATGATCACCGGTTCAAAATTTTGAATCCGCCTTAGGTATCACGTGCCCCCACTCGTTCTCTCTCGATTTCATCTCGAGGTTCGGAGATCGATTGAAAGAGGACTAGGGTGGGTACATGCGAATGATGCTCAACGGAATGTTCAAATGAGGCATGCGGGAGGATGGACTCGACCGGAGGGTGACATGATCGATGGAGAAGAGGGTTGGAGAGGAATGAGAAATAAGCAAATGCCACATGATTATACTTGATTGCTCAAATAAACAATAAGTTGTCTCGCTTGGCCTACATAGTGAAAGGCCTAATGCGCAACGCGGAGCACTGACGCTCGAATATGGCTGGGAAAACAGGGAAATTGACATGTGGGGCAGACCGGTCGGGACGACGTAGCGCAGACTAGTCCAATGGAGGAGCTGGCCCACGACCTCCTCGCCACCGATAACCATTCATGTGGGTCGTTGGGGCCAACAACGTGACGCAGCTCCAGCACCGCCTCTGGACACGGCGACCACGATGAGCGACACGCTCATCGTCGCTAGACACGGTCGGTTTTAGTGTGCCGAGGGTGGCGTTAGTGCTGTGGCATGACCAACATTATGTTTGGTTTGTGCCCAAGGTTTCCCCATCAAAGCATTGGGTAGCCAAAATTTTGGTTGAGGTATTGGTTGCCCATGATTTGGCCGACATTGGCAAGAAAAATGAACTAGAGTTGGCTAGAGTTCATTGGCATGCCAAAAAATGGCAACCATCCAAACAAAGACCAATCTTTAGGTCATGACCAAAATTTTGGTAAGGTGCACTTTGGCCACAATCCAAACACACCCCAACACCCGGCTCGTCAAGGATGCACGGGGCGCCGCGACGCGTCCGCGGAGTGGTGTAGCGTGGCCAACTGCATCCTCAGGACCTGAGACCATGCCGGGTCGTCTTGCTTTTTCAATGACATGCAGGGATTGCATGTGAGCAAAGGGCATTTCCAACGTTGCCACGATCGCAGCTGACTACCCTAGCACACCAAAACCCTCACCCCTCGCATCGTCGCACGGTGTGTTCCCAACCGGCGCCAGCTGCCCGCATTCATGCCGTCCATTCGTATGCCGTTGTTAAGAGGCTCGGTGCCTGAGGAACCAACTCCGGCGACTTAATGACGCACCCGGACGCTTGGCCTCACCGGAATGCGCTACTTAAAGCGGCAACGCCCAGCTAACCTCCACACCATAGCGCATCATCCTCCTACCTGGCACCACATCCGCCATGACCGCAAGCGCGGATGCTCTGCGGGAGAGCTTGTCTTCGGGGATGAAGCTCGAGGTCACTGCCCTCGCTCAATTCGCCTCTCGCGATGCAATAGCAACGTAGCCGGACGTGGATGCGACCGCACAAGCGGTGGCCACGCTGGCGGCCGACGATGGGAGCACCGTCAGCCACGCTTCCTACTTGCCGCCGTCCAACGTCCGGCACCGCCGAGGTCGGGGACTCCTTTGAGGATGAGTAGGGCATGGGAGGCGGCAGGGCATGGTGTGCCAACTGGCCGGTCCATATCCCGTGTCCTACTCTTCCTTGCCGGAGACCGCACCTTCACTTCACGGGTCTTGAACCCCACCCCCGTACATAGAGGTCGCAGATGGAGGATGTCGATCGCCACCATAGAATAGGTTTAGGGTCGGGTTTCTTTTATTTTTCTGTCCTATAAAAGTTCGAAATGTAATGAAAATCTTCCCTGTTTGCATTAATCTCGGCCGGTGCATTTGAACTTTCACAATAATATAGTATATTGTAGGAGTACTAGCAAGATGCCCGTGTGTTGACGGAAGATCAAGATCTTGTGGGAGAAAAGGATGAACGAGAGGAAGCCTTATCTGCAAATGTGGAGAGGAGTGCGGGTAAATTGTCATAGTTTCCTTCCTATCCATTAGATATAGATCGGACGGCCTATATTGCAGGGTGACAGGCACACCATCATCACCAACTCTGCTTTTTATTGAACCGAGACAAATCTAACATGCGAAGTAAAATAAACACATAGGGTCTATACATACACAATTTATCTTAGGCACTCCAATAGTACGTCCACTACACATTCACGCATTTCACATCTTTCTACATCTATCGGAACCTACGAAAGGGTTAACGTAAACTGCCTCTCTCTCTCCTCCCCTGATTTTCATGGTGGTGGGCCCCTCCGTCCCCCCAATCTACAATCAACAGCTCACACGTTTCACATTATGTTAATTACGTAACTGGGATTACGTAGGTGTAGCATTACTCGTCCTAAAAAACCCAACTAAGCCAAGCTCCCAGCATATCGCGCGGGAAAAGACCCGGCCGCGCCATTTTAGTCGGTATTACCAGATTACTAGTAGTAGTATCGATGGATCGCGTGAAGCAACATGTTTTTTTTGAGGGGCGAAGCACCTAGTTTAAAAGGAAAAAGGTGGTACACTCACAGCACTCCTGTCGCGGTCGCATTGCACCCCACACACGTTCGGTCCTGCACACAGCGCACACAAACGGAACGCGCTTCGGCTTGCCTCTTCACTGACACGTGGGACTGCACTTGGAGAAACCAACCATGCGCCAAACTCCCCCTGCCCACCGTGCGAAAACCCTCCCCCACCCAAAAATTCCCCCCAAATCCGATTCAACCGCCCTTCGACCAACTAGCCAATAATATTCCCCAAACCCCCTCCCCCCGTCCCCCTCCACTCCATTCGCTCCGCCAAAGCCGCCCTCCCCGCCGTGCCGATACGTCGGCACCGCGGTTCGTCGAGGGGATGCACGGCGATCCTCTCGCTCCCGCAGTACGCTCTCGTAGACTGCCGTCCTCTAGCCGCGCCTCCACCGCTGGCTATGTTCTTGTGGAGGCGCACGACGGTCGGCGCCGCCACCGCTGGCGATGTTCATGTGGAGACACATGGCGGTCAGCTTCTCCCACGGTACGCACATTCTAGACTGAGGCCCCGTTCATGTCGGTGCAGCGCTGAATGTTAGCTAATAGACGCTGTTAATCTGCTTAGCTTACAGTCAATATGCTCTGCTTAAGAAGCATCCTTGCCCTGTTCTTCACTCAATCTGCTTAGCTGAGATGGCATGCCAAGGCCGATTAGTTGCTAAAATATCCTGCCATATATTTATTGTGACGTAGATTGCCATGTTCTAGTAGCCAATCTGTTAGGTGAAATAGCTCTACACCGTTTTATACTCGATCTTTGTTGCTGTGAGGGCCTTCGATAGTTCGATGGCTGTGTGCTCGGCCTCATTGACTGCTGAAATAGCCTGCCATAATCTAGCACTCAAATCTGTTTGCTGAATTAGCTTTACATATATTTTGTTACTTAGATTTGCTCGTCCAAATATCTTGCCATAGCTTTAGACATCGACCTAGGTATTTTTTCTGGACTTCATAAAAAAGCATATATGTTTTTCCTGTAATATCTAGTAGAAGAACTAATGTATGTCTAACACATGGACATGACTTGGATAACTTCTGCTCGAAGATTCTCCGCTGCATATGTCGAGGGGGTTGAAAACTTCATGAACTTTATCAGAGCTGAGTACGGTAGTCCAAAATCAGATGTGGTCTGCTCATGTAGCAGTTGTATGAATTCAGTTACAAGACCCAGTCAACTGTGCAAAATCATCTACACTTGTATGGGATGTCGGTCACATATACTAGGTGGGTTCATCATGGTGAAACTATGAAAATCAATGTTATTGACTACGTGGAAGCAGCAGATCACTATCTTGATCTGCCTGCTGCTCAGGTGGAAGAGGAGGAGGAGGAGGATGTGGTGGCGGAGCCAGTGAGTTTGACCAACATTGAAACAATGCTACGAAATGCTCGTGCATTCCGTGAACTTTCACCTGCAGATGAAAAACGGTGGGCCCGCATGTTGGAACAATGCAACATGGCTGTCATCCCAGGAAATAAGCTGTCAGTATTCTCAGCTATGGTCACCTTTCTTCAGGTGAAGACATTTGAGCGGATGACCAACAAATCATTCAATGCGATGTTGGCTGCTTTCCGCAAATCTTTCCTAGATGCGTCTGAGCTGCCACACACCTACAGTAAAATGAAGAATTTCCTTCGTGCAGTTGGAATTGGATATGATATGATCCATGTTTGTAAGAATAATTGTGTTCTGTTCCGGAAGGATTATGCCAACTTAAGTGAATGCCCGAAATGCAAATCATCAAGATGGAAAGATGGCAATGCTGTGAAGAGGATTCCTCATAATGTTGAGACATTTTCCAGTTATACCAAGATTGCAGAGGTTGTTTCATGATGCTGAAACAAGAGAGGATGTACTGTGGCATTCTAGGAACTAGGAGTACAAAGATCAGAATGTAATGAGCCATCCATCTCATGGTAGTGAGTGGAAAAGCTTCAATCATAAACACAAAATTTTTGCTGCTGACCCGAGAAACATTAGACTTGGCTTAGCTTCATATGGATTGAACCCATTTGGCCACTAGAGCGCCACATATAGCATGTGGCCAGTGCTTGTTATCCCTTACAACATGCCTCCAAATGTCTGCACCAAAGAATCAAATTACATGATGGCCTTGCTCATCCTAGGTCCAAAAAGTCCTGGAAAGGATTTTGATTTGTTCATGGAGCCTCTTATGGAGGAACTTCAACAGCTATGGAGGGGTGTTCTCACTCGAGACCTATATAGCAACCCACCAGCTGATTTCTTTCTGCGTGCTGTTATAATTTGGTGGATCCATGATTATCAGGCTTTGGGCACTATGTTAGGGCGAACGACACATGGTTACAATGCATGTGTTCGCTGTGACAGGAATCCGTTGTCATACGCAATACTTAGCAAGATCTGTTACATTGGACACTGCTATTTCGTTGCCAAGGACAAGCCACATCCTAGAAAATACCAAAGACATGTGTTCAATGCAAAGCATGAAAACTATGATGCGCCAAAGAGGCTCACCGCCGATGAGTTGCAAGTGGAATTAGAGAAGGTCAGGCATATTACACCAGGAAACCATCCTGGTAATGGTAGCGGGAAAAGGAAGCATGGCATGGCAGAAGAGAGATTATTGTTTACTCGCAGGTCCACTTTGTGGGGCTTGGAGTATTGGAAAGATTTGGATCTGCGGCATAATCTTGATGTGATGCACATCAAGAAAAATATATGTGCCAGCATTATCGACACACTTCTTAATATTGAAGGCAAGATGAAAGATACCTTAAAATCTAGGATTGATTTGACACACCTGGGTATCAGACAGGATTTGCAGGTGCAAGATGAAGGTAAACCATGGGATATGGCACCAGCTGTGTATGTCTTGGACAAGGTAAAAAGAAAAGAATTCTGCGAGGTCCTGTCACGTGTGAGATTCCCACATGGATTTGCTTCCAACCCTGAAAGGAGAGTCAGTGCAAATGGAAACAAGGTACAAGGGTTGAAAACTCATGACTGCCACGTCCTACTTCAAAGGGTTTTACTTGTTATCCTTAGAGGATTGGGCCGCCCTGACTTATACAGAGCAGTTGCAGAGTTGGTACAATTCTTCAAGGAACTCTGCAGTAGAAATATCAGGATAGATGCTTTGGAGCGTCTTAGAGACAAGATACCAACTATTCTATGCGACCTTGAGAAGATATATCCTCTAGCCTTCTTTGATGTGATGGTGCATTTGGCTGTTCATCTACCTGATGAGGCAATACTTAGAGGTCCAGTACAGTATGGCTGGATGTACCCTATTGAAAGGCGGCTAGGCACTTTCAAGGGCTATGTTAGGAACAGAGCTAGACCCGAGGGTTCCATTGCAGAGACCTACATTGCTACAGAAGAGTTGACATTCTGCTCAAAATACATTGAAACAGCTGATCAGCTTAGCAAAGAGGTGGGTGAAGACAATCCCGGGCTCAATGTTTTCGATTATTCTATTCTAGTTACATGGAAGAGTCGACAAGAGGACAAACCTAAAGATTTGGGCAAAATGGTTTGGTATGTGTTGAATAACTGTCCTAAGATACTACCATATATCAAGTAAGTGCTAAGTACTGCAGCTTATACATCGTAATCTACTAAACTTGCAGCACATTCTTATATATTTAGATGTTCGATGCGATCACTATGTTGTGCAGCATCTACAAAAAGGAGTTACTGCTGCAAAATCCAAGAAACATTGACAAACTGGTTATGGCAGGATTTGCGAAATGGTTCAAGAGCCATGTAAGCTTTTGAATTGCACTGTCAGTTTTTTTAATATATCGAGTACATAAGATGATCAACTTGTCTATTTTCTAACCATAGGTTAAAAAGATGCGGGAGGATGGGCAGGCAGTTGATGATCCCTTTACTCACTAGAAATGGGTCATGTACTTGGGTAAGACATTATGAATCTTGCATTGTTGGAGATGTGCGCTACAACACCCTTGCACGAGACGAAAGCAGGAAGACACAAAACAGTGCCATCATGAGCACAGATACATATGACAAAGAGACAACTGAAATGTATGCTAACATAACAGACATTGTTCAGTTGCAGTATATCTCCAGTTTCGAGGATCATCGATGTGTGGTCCTGTTGTGCTGTCGTTGGTATAACCTATTTTCCAGGATCGCAAAACCCAGAGCTGATGATTATTTCAAATCCATCAATGCCAAGGCGGCATACCAGACCAACGAGCCTTTTATTTTGGAAAATCAAGCAACACAGATATTTTTCTTGGAAGACACATTTCACTACAAAAAAATACACTTCCGTGATGATATGTGTTTGTCATAGTAGGTCGCGTTTTCTGTCATGCATGTACATCCATGACGATTTTACGACAGAATCAAGATAGTCATACCTGTGCTATCGTAGAAGTGTTCCAGGACATTACCAAAATTATCATCACGGAAGTGTCCACTTCCATGATGATAAATCACGCGTCATAGAAGTGCTTTCGTCAAGGGTGACCGACACGTGGCATCCCCCGTAACGGAACGCCGTTAAGCTATCGGGTTGGATTTTGGATCTGATAACCCGTTAACAGCCACGACCAATGCCGATTTTCCATGTGTAAAATTCTCATTGGCTGACGGATCCACGCGTCACCTCCGCGTTGGCACCGGTGTCACTCATCCAACGGTCGAGATGGGCCTATGATATGTTGACACGTGGACCGGCCCAAAAGTGGCCCACAAAGTTTAAATGGGCCGGCTCAACCGAAGGCCCATAAGATTTAGCAGACCATAATGGGCCGGCCTAGCTAAAGGCCCACAAAATTTAGCGAACCATAATGGGCCGGCCTAGCTAAAGGCCCACTTGATTTTGTGGACCATAATGGGCCGGCCCAGCTGAAGGCCCAGAAGATTTTGTGGACCACAATGGGTCGGCCCAGCTAAAGGGCCGGCCCAGCTAAAGGCCCACAAGTTTCTGCAGACCATAATGGGTCAGCCCAGCTAAAGGCCCAACATTCTCTGTCAAATCGTCCCGTCAACGGCCTGTCCTAAACTTGTCATCAACGCGGCCCATGGTCACTTCTGGCCCGTTAACAGTCCACTAAGTAATTGGGCCAAATTACAACCCGGTGTATTTCTGGCCTGTTAAAGGTCCGGCTTCATTTGGGCCCATTTATAGGGCCATCAAAACTTTCGTCCCATAAACGACCTTGAAGGATTTGGGTCATATTCGGTCATGTCTGGCATTCGGCCTATTAGAGGCCCACTATAGATTTGGGCCACTTTCGGCCTGTTGTCATTTTCGGCCTAATAACGCCGGACGTAAACCATGGGCCATATGTGGCCTAACGTCATATCGGTCCCATTAACGACCCATATAAAATGACGATAATCTAGCCCGACCGAAGTTCCAGCCTTTTAAAGGCCCGTGTATTAGGTCGGTGCATTTACGACCTGTCCGAATTTTGGCCCATCAAAGATCCGCATCGTAAATGGGCCACCATTTCGGCCTGCTAAGTCCAGTGGGTTATTTGCACAATCAGGGCCCAATCTCACTTTCGGTCTATTAAAGGCCCATGTTTTTTATGGGCTCGAGATATTTACACCTGTAAACGGCCTATTTTTATTGAGGGCCCAAATTATGTTTAGGCCTGTTAAAGGCCCACTATGGGCACAGGCCTACCAGAAGAATATGAAAGCTTATGCTGATTTAGGCCCAGATATTTTTAGTGGGCTACATGCCATTTTCAGCCCGTAATCGTTTTTAGCCCAGTTGGAATGGGCCCGACGAATGTTGGCATGTTGGGCTCCTACGAAGCTTTCGGCCGAATACATTACTAAGATAAACCTACACTATACAAAAATAGCGTGTAATTACTACAGCCTGTGGCAGCATCATAAATGTTGTATCACACAAAATAAATTCCAACCATACAACAAAAGGCCTGTTGGCATACAATTTATAGTCCTTCTAGATAAAAGCACCATCAGATGTATAGAAGCACATATCATTTGACCTGAGTGCTAATGTTTCAGGCTGTAGAATCTGATGGAGCAACAAGATCTCCACCTTTTTTCTTCCATTGCTCTTGAACAACGAGGCGAATGTCTGATAGTCTGGTTTCAAAACCATTCATATCTTGACGACATTTCTCAACCACTATTCTTGTTTCCAAAACAACGTCCATTAGGGATTGGACTTGTGTTTGGAGCATAGATATATCACTCTGTCTAGCAGGAAGATTTTGTTCAGTAAGCGATTTGGACGAGGTTACCTTGACAACCAACCTAGAATTACGAGGAAGGTGCTTTTTACACTATTAGTGGAGAGATACTGACGCACTACAGCAAGAGGTGACATTGTGCCTGTAGTAGCCTCGTCACCTTCAGGTGGTTGTGGCTGTTCAATCATTTGTTCCATAGCTTCCTAAAAGTTTGAACTTGTAGATTAGTGTACCAGATAAGTTACTAATGAGATAAAAACAAACAAAGTAGGTTAAACGTTTATACATAACTTATTTTGGTGAACTACTGTAATACATTAGCATGTATTCTAGTGCCAACTACATAATAAAATCACTTTCGGAACATATGTCCATGTAGCATGCCTACTGTATTGTCTATTTCCTCACATTCGTTGACATCTAAGGATAAAGAGACATGGTTTAAAGTAGGATGAACATAGTATGAAAACATTCATATCATGGGCAAACAGATATAAAACAAACATGCTATTTTATCATTATGTGCGGACGTGAACATAACAACTAGATTACAAATCAAGACCAAAAGAATATCCTTCATCTCTTTTAAACCATGTAAGGTGAAATGATACGTTAAGACAACTGTGTATAAAAGTGAATAGAGTAACTGACATTGGTTGCAAACCAAGTAGTTAAATGAACACATCACAGTACCAATCAGTTCAAGGCAGGAGGAGTAAGGACTTACAATAGCGGCTTGAACTGGTGTGCTCATGCCCTTCATCTTGCTAGTGTGGCAATCCTTGAAGATTTTCACTGCATTCGGTTCAGGTTCTTTTTGGTCCGCACATGCTTTCCTATATATTTGGAGCAACTCAATATAGATACGATAATATGGCACAAAAAAAAGAAGGAAGTAGCAGCTATTTACAAGAGCCTCACAGTGTGCAATATAGCTACGAGATCCCGTTGTCTGTTGGAATTTCACTTTAGAACGGTTGGTTTTGTTCTGCAAACAGTTAGCCTAGAAGAAGATACACTTGTAAGGCACATACATAAATACAAGTTCGATATGTGGTCTGATCAAATACATATAGCCTACTTGATACTTTGGATCAGACCATTGTTTAACGAGGGCTGTCCAGTCTTCATCTGTAATATATTCCACTGGAGATGTTTGGGCGATTTCATTGTTAGCCTTGCCTTCAATGTGAGATTTTCTAAGGTGGTACCGATACTGTCGTAGAGCAGACTGAAAAACATGAGTGCATGCTTGTTTAGTTGCATCATCTTTCGGATCCAACTTGAACCTCATCTGTTGAGAAAAGAATGTGAGTCTTATTAGGAGGAAGCTAGAAAGTATGGGACAGAGCAAGACAATATTACTAATTGCGATGAATAACATTACTTACGGATAAATGGTGAAGGAAGGTGTTAAACTGGGTATTGTCTTTCTCATTCCTGTACTGGATCCACGTTGGGAGGATACGTGCATGAGACCTAACGGCAACAACTGCCTCTGATACTAACTTGGCAGACTCTGTAGCATCACGTGGCCTTTTTAAACCTGCCTCGAAATGGATCTCCATTCTTCCTCCTTTAGATTTTGTTAATTTGTCAAGCATTATCCCTGATGTTTGTTTCCGCTTGCGCCGTGGTGCTAGTTCAACAACGAATATGGAAAGTGTTAGTGTACATCAAACTATGAGAGTACATATAAAGGAGCATGCAACTGCAACTTGACTCGGTCAGGAACCATCTTGGTGTTGATGCTCATGAGGTTCATCTGATCTTGCCAAGTCCTGTTGTGTCAGCAGTGCTTCAGAAGTAGTGTTAGGTGTGAAGGCAGCTTGGGAATTGGCCAGTTTCGGAGCAAACAAACGAGTAACTAGTTGAGATGCTGGTACAGTTGAAGCGGATGCTGCAGCTGGTGGAGCAGGTGATACTGTGTTTGTAGATTTAGCCGGTGGACTTGGACCTTCTACTGCATTATAAGTACCAGCAGAATCTCGACGGCAGATCCTTTTCCGTTTCACCCGACGAGTAACAACACTCCCTACTATATTATTTTCCTTGCTCTATTTTGACTTTGCCATGTCAAGCTGTACCCACAACACAAAAGAATAAAATCACTCTTCAGAACTCATTGATGCATGATACAGACAAGCAATACTTTGATGTAAGACAACCGTATGAGGACGGAATATGTAAGAAAAACAGGACGGCATGACATATTCACAGCTGCGATGTGCAAACTAAGCAGAAGGATTTTCAAGAAAATAGAAGTAATGCAAGCTAGACACCATATGAAAGATGCAACCAATATTACTCTGCCAAGTTAAAAGTGTCTTGTCATAAGTGGCAATTCAAAAAATTAGAAGCAGTACAACATAAAAAACAATGCAAGATGCAACCACTATCAATCTACCATCTTAAAAGCGTCCAATCATGAGTGACTGATGCGGGATATACAACAACAGTACTTTGATGTAAGAACATGGTATGATAGATAGATGCAGTGTATTCTAGACACAGAAAGCCATGTCATATGCACATGTATAATGTATAAACTCAGCAGGTGCAATTTAATCAAAATAGAAGAAATACAGGCTAGACAACATATGCAACATGAAACCAATTATCACACTGTCAACTTAGAGCAAGCACCTGCGATGGTGGAGTACGGAGATGAACTCATCATGTAGACTTGGGACTTCAACTTCATTAGCAGTAGCAGTGGCAAATCTAGAGAGTCTCTGTTTGCGTCGGTGCGGAGGACCACCAACATCCCCTAACTTAATCTTTTCCTGCCTATTTTCTGATATTGCCTTATGAAGTCAAAACCACAAGAAGATGAATAAAATTAGCTCTGCATAACTGGTTGATGCATGATACAGACGAACACTACTTGGATGTAAGGCAAGCGCATGATAGGAGGATGGAATATATACAAAAAAGACAACGTTTCATATTCACACGTACGATAGGAGGATGGAATATGTATGAAAAAACAGTAAGCGGAAGGCATTTCAACAAAATTAGAAGAAATGAAAGCTAGGCACCATATGGACATGCAACCAATATCACTCTATCAAGTAAAAAGTGTCTCATCGTAAGTGCCATTTCAAGAAATTAGAAGCAGTACAAGCTAGAAGACAATGCAAGATGCAACCTACATCACAGTCCCAAGTTAAATGTGTCTTATGGGTAAGTGATCATTGTAGGTATAAGTTGTAAGCTACGCAGATGCAGTTCAACATAATCAGAAGCAATACAAACTAGACATCATACGGAAAACGCAACCACATATAACAGTTCCAAGTAAGAGCAAGCACCTGAGATGGTGGAGTAGGGGAGATGTGCTCATCATGTACACGTATGTTCTAGAAACAGGAACACATGTCATATTCACAGGCATTATGTGTAAAGTAAGCAGATGAATTTCAAGTTAGAAGCAATACAAGCTAGACATCATACGCAACATGCAACCACATATAATAGTGCCAAGTTAGAGCAAGCACCTGTGATGGTGGAGTAGGGGAGATGTGCTCATCATCTACACAACTACGTTGACTGTCCAGCCTTGTGTTGTCTTGCGAATCTTGTTGGGAGGATGGCGGAGTAGAATCTGTAGAGACCCCTTGTTTGAGTTGCTCCGAAGGACCACCATCATCCACTGCCGGACTAATTTCCTTCAGCTGTAATGATTTTGCATTGTGAAGTCAAACCGATAAGAAAAAGGAACAAAATTTGCTCTTCAGAACTCATTCATGCATGATACTGACGAACACTACTCGGATGAAAGGCAAACACATGATGCGAGGATGGAATATGTATGAAAAACAGGATGGTGTGACATATTCACACCTATGATGTGGTAACTAAGCAGAAGGCATTTCAACAAATTAGAAGCACTGCAAGCTAGACACCATATGAAAGATGCAACCAATATCACTCTCCCAAGTTCAAACTGTATGGCATTTCAACAAATTAGAAGTAGTACATGCTAGAAATCATATGCAAGACACAACCAATATCACAGTGGCGACTTAAAGGTGCCTTATCATAAGTGACTGATGCGGGATATGCAAGAATAATAGTCTGATGTAGAAATAGGAACACATGTCATATTCACAGGCATTATGTGTAAAGTAAGCAGATGCAATTCAACAAAGTTAGAAGCAATACAAGCTAGACATCATATGCAACATGCAACCACATATAATAGTGCCAAGTTAGAGCAAGCACCTGTGATGGTGGAGTAGGGGAGATGTGCTCATCATGTACATAGCTACGTTGGCTGTCTAGCCTTGCGTTGTCTTGTGAATCTTGTTGGGAGGATGGTGGAGTAGAATCTGTAGAGAACCTCCGTTTCAGTTGCTCGGAAGGAGCACCATCATCCAATGCCTTGCCAATTTCCTTCAGCTTTATTGATTTTACATTGTGAGGTCATACCAACAAGAAAAAGGAATATCATTCGCTCTTCAGAACTCATTCATGCATGATACTGACGGACACTACTCTGATGAAAGGCAAAGTCATGATACGAGGATGGAATATGTACGAAAAAATGGACGGCTTGACATATTCACACCTATGATGTGGTAACTAAGCAGAAGACACTTCAACAAATTAAAAACACTACAAGACACCATATGGAAGGTGCAATCAATATCAATGTGCCAAGTTAAAACTGTCTCGTCATAGGTGGCGTTCATCAAACTAGAAGCAATACATGCTAGAAATCATATTCAAGACGCAAACCAATATCACACTGCCAACTTAAAGGTGTCCCATCATAAGTGACTGATGCAGGATACACAAGAAGAGTAGTTTCATGTAAGAACATGGTGTGATAGACAGATATAGTATGTACCAAAAATAGGAAAGCGTGTCATATTCACATGTATCATGTGTAAGCTAAGCAGATGCAGTTTACACTAATTAGGAGCAATACGAGCTAGACACCATATGCAACATGCAACCAGATATCACACTGCCAAGTTAGAGCAAGCACCTTGGATGGTGGAGTAGGGGAGCGGAGACTTGGACCTTGTAATGCGCTATCAGTACAAGGAGAATCGGTACAGGTGCTCCGTTTACGTTGCTGCAGAGGACCACCATCATCGCCTTCCTTACTCTTTTCCTTCCTCTTTCTTGATTTTGCCTTGTCAAGTCAAACCCACAAGAAAAAAGAATAAAATTTGCTCTTCAGAACTCATTGATGCATGATACTGACGAACACTACTTTGATGTAAGGCAGCCGCATGATAGGAGGATGGAATATGTATAAAAAACAGGACGGCGTGGCATATTGACATGTATGATGTATAAAGTGTAAACTAAGCACAAGGTGCTTGAACTTGTTAGAATCGATGGAAGCTAGAAACCATATGAAAGATGAAACCAATATCACTCTGCCAAATTAAAAGGGTGCCCTAACAAATGTATTTGACCAAATTAGAAGCAATACATGGCAACATGCTAGAAATAATATGCAATATGCAACAAATAAAGGTGACTCATCATAAGTGATTGATGCAGGATACAGAAGAGAGGTTGTTTCATGTAAGAACAAGGTTAACACATAGATGTAGTGTGTACCAAAAATAGGAAGGCATGTCATATTCACAGGTATACTGTGTAAACTAAGCAGATGCAATTTACCCTAATTAGAAGCATTACAAGCTAGACACCGTATGCAACATGCAACCACATATCACACTGCGAAGTTAGAGCAAGCACCTGTGATGGTGGTGTAGGGGAAGTGCGGTCTTCAGGTACAGAGCTACGTTCAATATCTTCATTTAGGCTTGCTGTTTCTTGAGAATCATGTGTAGAGGATGAAATTGCATTCTTTATAAGAGTATTGCGTCTCATATTAACCCACGCGCGTGACTGTCTCATCATAAGCGATAGATGCAGGATACACAAGAACAATAGTTTGATGTAAGAACATGGTGTGATAGGCATATGTAGTATGTACCAAAAACAGGAAGGCGTTTCATATTCACATTATAATGTGTAAGCTAAGGAGATGCAATTTAACAAATTAGGAGCATTGATGAGGGATACACAAGAAAAGTAGTTTGATGTAAGAACATGGTTAATAGAAAGACGTAGTATGTACCAAAAACAGGAAGGCATGTCATATTCACAGGTATAATGTGTTAACTAAGCAGATGCAATTTACCCTAATTAGAAGCATTACAAGGTAGACACCATATGCAACATGCAACCACATATCACACTGCCAAGTAAGAGCAAGCACCTGCGATGGTGGTGTGGGGGAATTGCGGTGATCAACTAGAGAGCTACGTTGACTATCTTCATTTAGCCTTGCTGTTTCTTGAGAATCATGTGGGGAGGATGACACTGCACTCTTTAAACGAGTAGGGCGTCTCACAGTAACCCACTTGGGTGACGGTCTCATCATAAGTGATTGACGAGGGATACAAAAGAGCATTAATTTGATGTACGAACATGGTTAATAGACATATGTAGTATGTATCAAAAACAGGAAGGCATGTCATTATCAAAGGTATAATGTGTAAAGTAAGGAGATGCAATTTAACCAAATTGGAAGCAATGCAAGCTAGACACCATATGCAACATGCAACCACATTTGACAATGCGAAGTTAAAGCAAGCACCTGGGATGGTTGTGTGTGGCAATTGAGATCATCAACTGCAGAGCTACGTTTACTGTCTCCAACTGCTGACACTGCACCCATTAGAGCGCTGAAACGCTTAGTGCTTATCTTCGAATTACACTGGAGCGACTTCTGTCTTTTCTTTTTTGCATTCATCAACACTGCGTCAGAGTATGAAATACCCATGCATAAAAAAACAATAGTGTGAGTATGGGTGAAGTGTGTGCACAATTACTACAGTGTAAAGGTAGCAGATAGCAGGTGGGTGAGAAATAAATGACGGGAGAATATGATAGCTGTAGAACATGCATGCCACACTAAATTACTAAAGGATTCTATGAAAAAACAGTCGACTGAAAGCAAATAGGTCAGTCCATTTTTTTGCACCGTCCGATGTACAAAGAACGGGCAGATCGCCTACATCTACCTCCAGCCAGTCAGTGTTGATGATCTTCCTCGAAACGCCAGCGACCACCAGCCCAGTATTCCTCCCCTGCATGCACCCTCCCCTCAACCTCACCGCACCGCCGTGCTTGGCACCGCCCCCTGGCCATCCATTCAAGCCCCGCCGACCTCCATATTGGGCACAAGCAGCTCTTGCGCCCCACACCCCTATGATAGACACCGATGCGCCGCTTCCCCGGGGAACAGGCAGACTAGGTGCTCCGCGCGCCTAAGTGGGTGCTGCTTCTTTTAATTGCGGTTCGACTGACCCTGAATTGAAATCCAGGCGGGCTACTGACCTCTAGCAAAGGTGAAATAGTAAAAGGGAGGAAACCTTCTGCATTTAGTATAACGAAGAAGATGCAGTAAGAAGCGCTCAACTAGTTTCTTTCGTGGGATGAATACAGTGTGAGCGGAGACGTAAGATTTGCACGAATAAGGGAAGAGGAGTACCTCTTTCTGCTGGCAGTGCTGTGTCCTCCTTCTATTTTTCTGACGATCTTCTTGTTGTTTGCCGGAAACCAGAAGTTGTGGAGGACGGTGCAGCCTTGGACGAACCCATGGCCAAGTTGTTGAGTGTGGTGCGGTGGCCGTCTGTCGGCGGTGGGGAAGTAGATCCGAGGCGGCAAACGACAGCGTAGCGGGAACAGCTTCGGTGCAGTGGACGGTTGTGACAGTGGAGCCGCAGCAGTGAGGCGCAGGACGGCGTGGTCGGAGTGGTTTTGGTACGGCGCATGTCGGCATCGGCGTCGTGGAGGCAGCTCTACCTCGACTTCAGCTGCTAAGTCCTTGAGGGCGTTGCGTTTGCGGTTGCGTTGGACGACGACGTCGGGGTACCGGCTCTGGTGTGATGGAGGAGGGCGGCGGTGGATTGGCCGCTATGGGGTGGAGGATGAAGGAGGCTGGGGTTTCGCGGCTGGTGGAGAGGGCGTTTTCATGCCCACGGAGTATGAATGGGGAAATGGAGGGAGGCGGGGAACTAAGGGGGAACAATGTTTCGGTTTGAGACGCGCTTGTTTGAAATTTGGGGAAAGTTACAAACTTTGCCCCCATCTAAAATTTTGGACATATTGCGGGTTGGGGGTAGAACAGTCATGTCAGGTGTCCCAAATGTGGGCGGGATAGATTTCGGCCGAGCGCATGGGTGTTTAGGCGCCCACGGCATATGAATGCTTCTTGGAGGCGGTTGAGACTGGCGTCTTGGTGAAGTTACAAAACTACCCCGGTTTAGACCTTTGGACATCGGGCCGATAGGCTACACGGGCCAGAGTCAGGATAGTAATTTCCTACCACCAAAACATTAGTCTCACGCGATTTCGGGTGACCAGAGGCCTATTTGGCGCTTCGTTCAATATTTGGGAGCAGAAGCATTAACGTTTTCGGTTCTCTTGAATTGAACTTTCAGGATTTGTCAAACTTCACAAATCTTTACTCTTGAAAATCCTAAAGCTACGATTATTTTGAAATGGAGGGGGTACATTTGAATATACATTGTACATGAGTATATATTAAAAAAATATGCAACTTACCTCAGTTCATGCATGGTTCCAGATATAATCTCCTTTGTTGCAAAAAAAAGTTAGATATGCGTATGAATATATATAGCATGTTCAAACTCACAACAAAGATTGATGCCCCCTTTTACATCTGATTTACAAATGCCATTATCTCGGGTTCAAATAGATGAATGCGCTTCCTATGAATTTGAATCTTCAAAACCCCCTTTATATTGAATTCAACATGTATTCTATTTCGTAGCTAGCAATTTGGAATGTATCCATGCAAGTGACAAATGTATAAAGTGCTTCACACTAACAACATGGAGTGCACTAATTAATGTTTATATATGAATTGCAAAAGCATCCATTGCCTGTATTTCAAACCGCTCTCACTCTATGGATCGATGATATGAAATAAACACATGCACATGCTAAAATTCAATAGAGTATGGGTGTCTGATAGACTGATTTTCGTCCATACACAATTTGCAAAATTCATGATCTCATCCAAAAATAATAATGCCATTTATATTTTAATTTAATGCGTAGAACTGCCTTTTACACGTAGATGCACTATGCCTCGCCCCGTTCTCACAAACGCATTATATATCTCTCTATCTAACGCGTAAGTGCACACACTTTATATGCATCGGCATTTCTCTTTCACACATGCTCACAATCTCTCTCATGGTGTCGGGGTGTCTCACGCACATGCTCTCTCTGTTTCTCTCTCTCTCTTTCTAACTACTATGTACCACTCTTTTCACTAATCTCAGTTGGAAAACACTATTTCTCTCACATACATATATACACACACACGGTCTCTACTAGCCCTCTATACGCACATATATGTGCCTACGTGTCTCCCACACGCACATTATCTTTAGGCCTCTCTCCCATACATTGCCCCCCCGACACACCTCTCTCTTAGTAGTTGGCAGATATAATTTCATCATATCATTCGGTAGGATATCCCTGGCTGTTAGGCTGGATGGTAATACGAGGCAAAGTTTTCCCCTAGTTCGGATCAGACCCTTGCAGTTGAAGAAAGAGCCTACTCCTGGTACTGTATATTAGTGATAGGGGTGTGTACAAAGTACACGTGAATATTAGGCATTGTGCGTGTGTGTATACTATCGACGAACTAGCCCCCAAGCTTGTATAACATACTAAGGGCCTAGGGTTACAAATCATATATAGTCGGCTTATCACCAGTGGGGATAGAGTCCTCCGCGACTCTGGTAGCTTCGTGTTGTACGCCGAGTCCTCCACATGGGTCTTCGTATAACACGTCTCGGTCCAACCTATATGCGGCGCAGGAGGAACCGACCCATGAGTCTTCATGTTGACCCACCACAACTAGAAATGATGTACCCACCACACCACACACGCAATCGGCCACTAAGAAAATAATCATATACAATAGTACAATGGAGCATATACAATAGTACAATGGTATCTAGCTCACGATACGTCTCCATATTTTGTTGATGACACTGACGGACTTTGCATTTGATGCGTGCTCCGTATTTTGTTGACGACACTTACGGTCATTGTATTTGAAGCGAAAGCACGATATGGTCACTGGACTTTAGAATAAGCTCATCATGGTCACCACATACATTTTGTCGTGCTAACCAACATGTGGTTAGATGGTTAGGAGGACAGTGGTTTCTTGAGCCCACCAAGGTTAAAGTCTCGGTGCTCGCATTTATCTTGTGTTAATTTCAGTATTTTCCGGCGATGTACGTTCAGTGGGAGGAGACGTTCCACTCGACTATGAGGCACCTATGGTGACTTCGTAAAATCTCAAGATCATATATGTTGACCCACTCTCTCAAAGTGCTCATAGGGGTAGGATTCGCGTGTGTGCGCTTATAGTGGTGAGTGCTTGCACGTATATATGAGCCCTTGCGTATGTACCGTGTTAAACAAATACATGTCATGATTATACGGTCATTGGCTCACCCGCACAACTCCGTATTTTGTTGATGACACAATCAATTGACCAGTCAAACATTCCATGCGGTGCAACTAGTGTTGCACCATCGGGGCGCGTAACCATGGGGCCCACCTGTCAGCCCGTATATGAAAGAAAGAAATGGTAGTTTGAGTCTATACCGTGTTAATAAAATAGGAGTACATTTTAGGCTGATCATACGGTCACTAGCTCACCATACAACTCCGTAATTTGTTGATACCACGATCAATTTACTAGTCAAACGGTCCACATTCAGCAGTGCACATTACCATAGGGCCCACCCGTCAGCGCATATATGAAGGACATAAATGGTAATAAATTAGTGGTCGGTGGGTATTCGAA
>NC_041389.1:551496264-551505984 GCF_002162155.2 Triticum dicoccoides
GGGGGTGGAGTTTGATGATAAACTGGAGGCCCTTGATTTCGTATCCAACGGCTGGAAAATCTAATGACCAGAGATGAAAAAGTCAGTCGACTGACGTGTAGCCTCACCCCGCACGTACACATGCACGCACGCAAGACACGCACGCATGCAGGCATGCAACACTGATACATACACATAACATACACACGCACGCATGCTGGCGTGCAACACTGACACGTACACATGCACTCATGAACACACGCACGTACACACCCATGCATGCAACACTGAAACGTACCCTTGGATGCACGCAACACTCGCACGCCTGCATGCACACAACACACGATGCAAGACACACGCTCAACCTATACGTGCATGCACCCTTTGTTAAGGACATGGATTGTTATGGGTATTAATCAATCTTATCTGTGATAAGCAGAACATTGATATTTGCAGCGGTCTTTATGAATCACAACGTATCGAACAGGCTATCAACATTGTAGGCTTATCTACATGAAAAAGATGACATCACACTCAATGAACAATCATCGGTGTATGAAATGCCCGCTTCTGACCGCCCTGGCCCACCAAAGGTTCCTCTGCTGTGCGCTGCCTGCGTTGGGTCACTGACATGCAGGCCATGCACCCAAAGAGCCCACACGTCAGTGGAAGGACGGCGCGGTGTCCTAGGTCAGAGTCAAGGGTGCCACTGGCGGCACGCCAGGCTGAACACGCCTCCGTGCCGCATTCAAACGCATCCATGAAACCCACCCATGTGGAAGCCGAGAAACCCACTCTGGACACACGTCCGTTCATGACCGGGCCGGCGTTAAACGCAACGCCGGCCGAGCTCCTCCTGTCCGCCGTCTATTTAATCTCCTATCTAAACGAGGCCAAACGCCGGCCAAGATTCGCACACCTTCGCCGCTCCCCTATCTCCTCCACCATTTTGTCCACTCTTACAATGGCTTACGAAGAGTAGTTATTCCGTATCCAAGCCGGCTGGGTAGCCCGCCGGATACGAGCTATGCAGCTCGCTGATCCACCTCCCTCCCCTCACCCGACGGAGCCAGTTGCCGTCCCAAGCCGGCGCGCGGTTCAGCAACTCGCCGCTCCAGTCCAGCTTGACGAGGAGCGGCACACGAGCGTCGTTGCTGCCGTCCACGCTGCCGCCTCGTACCACGTCTCCTGTTTCTGTGGCCGAGACTCCCATGCCGGCAGCCGCGCCATGCAAGCAGCGACAGAAGCCGGGTGCGCGGAGAGCGACGAGTCGGTGGCCAGCGCCTCTGCATCCGCCGCCATCATCGAGGAGAAGTAGAACACGGGAGGCCGCCACCGCTTGGGTCCCATGAAGGCCACCGCGGAGGCGACGCCAGCGTACACAACAGGTGTCTTGCTAGATCCTTTTGTTGCGAGGACCTTCATCGACCCCGCATGGGCTCCACAGAAGAGGGGAATGTTAGGATGAACTCGAGCCGATGCCGGCCATGGCGAAGTAGTGGCCGGTGATGAACTCGAACCGATGCCGACCATCATCATCTTCGGCACCAGCCAATGATATCAGTTGGGCAGTGGGGAAGTGAGCCGTCCTTTGCGCTGAAGCATATACCTCCGGGGCTCCCGGTAGTCCGGTGATCGTGCTGCCGGACATGAGGAACACAAATTGATCGGCGGGCGACCATTTAGGCCAGTCATTATATACCTGTGTTGTCTAGAACTAGCACCGCGTAGTTCATTTGAATGTAATGAAATCCTTCATGTTTGTACAAAAATCCGGTATTTTATATGATTTCCGTCATTGTTTATATGAAATATCAGTTTGTCTACGTGTTTGCGTGAATTTCGTCCGGTTGGTTGAGTTGCTGTCATAGTGTGTGCGGCTACAATTGGATTTCGTAATTTTTTAGTCGCCGGTCGGTCTGCGGGCGGCTCGGGCGGCGTTGTGGGACAAAAAAAACACAGCTCGTGCGAGCTTGTCTCCAACGTGCACGCTGGAGGATGCATGACAACATGAGCACCCGAGCCATTCCTCGTTCATCGGTGGCAAAGGCACTGGTGGACAAAAGGGTCGCCAATATTTTGGCTACCCCGGGCAAGATCCAAACAGCCCCTCCCAACAGATTCAAATCCCTCATTCACCGTGGATTTTTGTCATGTTTTGTTTTCATGGACTAGGAAGATGCCCGTGCATTGCACGGAACATCAAGATGCAATTTTTTACAAACTCCCGCATGCATGTAAGGGATAATTAATGTCCTCCTTTGCTAGTACCACGAGGCAAACACCATTAATATTGCATCGATTAGTGTTAGTGGCCTTGTATATCTGCAAATTGTAATTTTGATAGTGGCCCCTTGTATATAAAAATGGAGGGAGAAAGATGAGAGATAAGGTGAGGAGGAGTGGGGCGTGGTGGTGACTGGTGGTCGGACTGGGCGGAGGCATGGGGATGGACGACACATTATGTCTAGGTTTGTATCTCTCTCACACACACCCACGTAGTTGGGGGACGTGCACGAAGAGAAGAGGTGCATGCACGTTGCATGTACTCCCGTCTCTTTCCCAACCACACCCATGCGGGTACACGGTGGAGCTCATTTCTGTACGAAAAAGGCAGCCCACGTGGTAATTTGGCACATGTACTGGTTGTCCACTTGGTGGAGGGAGGATCGTCTACCACGGGTGAACAAACAAATTGCGACTTGACGTGTTATGTTGAAAAAAGAGGCAAACCATGTGGGGCCTACCTTAGAGGCAAGGCTCTATGCACTAGAGTACTTTTGATGTGTCCCGTCAACTCGCAGAACGAGGAGAAGCTTTCTTAGTACGTCGTCTCCCCCGCCCACAGGCGCGGTGGCTTGCAGGATGAGGTGAAGCTTGCTTACGAGTAGTAGTAGTAGTAGTAGTAGTACTCCTACTACTGTACACCTTACGCCCGCTCCCTCGCCCACGCGCGCGGTGGCTCGCAGCACGAGCAGAAAATTTTACTACTCCCTCCGTTTACTCCTCGTCCCTACTATGTACCTTGGTTAGTACTCCCTCCATTTACTTATACAAGGCCACTATAAAAAAATAAATTTTGCATCTATACAAGGCCACAAATAGTAATCGAGACAAAAGTTACTACTCCCTCCTTTCCAGTTTATGGCTCAATTTCAAAATCTCTCCAACCAACGTAGACGGTGAGTGGTCGAATTAATTTCGTAGTTTGCACAAGTAAATAGCACACTCGTTTTTCTCAAGAAGTTATGTTTACCGAGGCATTAATTAGAACGAATGCATGAATGACCACTAAATTTCCATGAACTTGTACATGCATTGGTTAGTTTTCTCTTGACACTACTTGCGTTGGGTGATCTAACGCACCTCGAAATCCAACATGTAATGGTACTACTACTAGTATAGTAGAATTGAGACTTATCAAACAAAAAAACAAATGTTTTTTAGATGATCCCTATAAACCCTAGTGGGTACGTACTTCGTAAAAACAGATTTTTCCAAAACTAAGTCGCTCCCTTTCATGAATTCTGTAGTATACTCCTCCCTTGACGCTCCCTTTCATGAATTCTGTAGTATACTCCTCCCTTGACGCTCCCTTTCATGAATTCTATACTTGCTGTCGTCGACATGTGTGACATATAGCAACCGGGTCGACATGTCAAGCACCAAATAACAGTGCAGAACAGCAGGGGGGACACACCCCACTCGTACCGGCCCAGTAGTAGTAAAGAGCAATGAGACGTCAAATCACGATGCCACACCTTCCCAGACAGACGAAGCAACCATATTATTTCACACTTCGGTTCGCTATCATCTCAAACCACGTAGTATTGCTTCTGCCTCAAGAGGGACACACACATCGCCTTGGTACATCATGACACATGGGACCGCATGACAGGCCATGCTCCCCCGCCGATCGCTCGGTAAAATCACCTCATTTTTACTATACTTCCTCCGTATCGGTTTACTACATGGCATGCACGTCGTTCTAGGTTGAGAATTTAATTGGCTATATATGTGATGAATAGTACTCTAGCCTTTTAAAAATGTATACTTTTGTACAGTATTACTATCGATGGATTGCGCCATGGAGCAAAAATTGAAATTAAAAAAAGGTGGTGCATATAGAGAGCGCTCGTCGCCAAATTATGCATATAGTACTATTAGAAAAGCTAGTACGTGCTTAATTGGGGTGGTAAATTCTATTAAAGAAATACTAGTAGTATGTACATACTGAAGAGTTAAAGTAACGAGAAGAAACATAACATAGTTCTGCTGGGGGCTCAGCGCAACGCACCCCTCAAATTAAACTAAGCACACCTGAAATTAAACTATGCAACTAATACGGTAGACACTGCATTAGAAGTTTAGAACCACCATGAGCAATGACACTACCACCTTACTCGGAGTCCTCGTCCACGTCCTCGACTTCGTCCTTGTCCCTCTTCCTCTTGGCCAATACTTCTTTGCTTGAACCGCACACTTGGCTATTGCTCTTCATCCAACCCTTATAGATATTGAAACAAAGGTAGCCATCCATTGCAGCGTAGTGGATGTGGTCTATATCTAGTACATTATGCTGCCATGCATGACGATGAAATGTGTAATGAGGTTTCTCCAGTTTACGGTACGAAGGATGAACCATGGCTCCTGCCAGGGTCAGCATTGAAGGCTGACAAGAGGGCAGCAGCCGATTCTTCTAGAGGTCGAAGGGGTTGCCTACAACGAGGCCAATCCGACCCAGGACTTCTTTGTCGTTCTTAAAGTCTACAGTAACGAATTTCACTATTTTGTCCTTGAGGAAGTTCTTAAAATCCTGGCACTCAACGTCAGCATGGCATATGTGGTATACCAAGCAAACGTTATGTACGCAAACCTGGATCACGATGGGCTTCTTCCTCTCTTCGTCCTTTATATCCTTCTCTCGTCCCAGGACTGTGGTGTACTCAGCATCTAGCCCAGCGACCCACTCATCATCTGAGTTTTCGAACATGCATGTGAAGCGAGAAAGGCATCCTTTCACCGTCGCGGAAGAACGGGTGTAGATGACGTCGAACTCATCGCCGGTGATGGTTCTAACCTTGTACTCACTGCCGATCATGGAGATTTGGGATGCCATGGATTTGGGAGGAGGGTGTCACGCCCAAGATGCGACCCTATCCTAAAGGAACTCGAAGGTCCCAGCAAGGATAGAAGCGCATCTTGAAGACGCTTTTGCAAGGTGGGTATCATTACATCAACATTACATAATAGATGGGGATACATACAAAAGGCATACAATGCCACACGAACACAACATCACAATACATAAGAGCATCATCCGACTACGGACGAAACACAAACAGAAACTCAAACGACATCCACCCTGCTTGCGCAGGCTGCCGACCTGGAACCTATCCCCTGATCGAAGAAGAAGCAAAAGAAGAACTCCAAAACAAGTAAACATCACTCTCGCGTCATGATCATCTCATAACCTGCACCTGCAACTGTTGTTGTAGTAAACTGTGAGCCACGAGGACTCAGCAATCCCATTACCATGGGTATCAAGACTAGCAAAGCTTAATGGGAAAGGAAGGGGTAAAGTGGTGAGGTTGCAGCAGCGACTAAGCATATATGGTGGCTAACATATGCAAATAAGAGCGAGAAGAGAGCAAATGGAACGGTCCTGAAGCTAGCAATGATCAAGAAGTGATCCTGAACTCCTACTTGCGTCAAACATAACCCAAAAACCGTGTTCACTTCCCGGACTCCGCCGAAAAGAGACCATCACGGCTACACACGCGGTTGATGCGTTTTAATTCGGATCTGGTGTCAAGTTATCTACAACCAGACATTAACAAATTCCCATCTGCCACATAACCGCGGGCACGGCTTTTGAAAGATTATACCCTGCAGGGGTGTCCCAACTTAGCCCATGATAAGCTCTCACGATCAACGAAGGATATACCTTCTCCCAGGAAGACCCGATCAGGCTCGGAATCCCGGTTTACAAGACATTTCGACAATGGTAAAACAAGATCAGCAAAGCTGCCCGATGCACCGACAATCCCGATAGGAGCTGCACATATCTCGTTCTCAGGGCAACACCGGATGAACACTACGTACAACTAAAACCAGCCCTCAAGTTTCCCCGAGGTGGCGCTGCAAGTGGCTCTGGTTCGGACCAACACTTAGACAAACATTGGCCCCGAGGGGGGGGGGCTAAAATAAAGATGACCCTCGGGTTGGCCGACCCAAGGGAAGGGTATAGGTGGTGGTGAGGCAAATGGTAAAACCAAGGTTGGGCCTTGCTGGAGGAGTTTTATTCAAAGCGAACTGTCAAGGGGGTCCCATAAATCACCCAACCACGTAAGGAACACAAAATCCGGGAACATAACACCGGTATGACGGAAACTAGGGCGGCAAGAGTGGAACAAAACACCAGGCATAAGGCCGAGTCTTCCACCCTTTACCAAGTATATAGATGCATTAATTAAATAAGAGATATTGTGATATCCCAACATAATCCTGTCCATCATGGAGCAATCTTCAACTTCACCTGCAACTAACAACGCTATAAGAGGGCTGAGAAAAAGCGGTAACATAGCCAAACAACGGTTTGCTAGGAAGGGTGAAAAAGGTTAGAGGCTGGCATGACAAATTGGAAGGCTTGATAGACAAAAGATAGGTAGCACAGCAAAGCGATAGAACGAAGCAACTAGCATAGCAATGATAGTAGTGAGATCCAAGGTGACAGTCATCTTGCCTGAAATCCCGCTAGGAAGAAGAACGAGTCCATGAAGAAGATGAAGCCACGAAGACGAACCAAGCGTAGATGAATGAATCCTCACGAACGCAACGAAACAGGAACTATCAAGAAGAAGCACACAACATGGTAAACACACCACACATGAACAGGACATGATGCTCAACCAAGCATGATGCATGACAAAGGCTAGATGAGGCTACTCATGGAAAGAATTGATGCAAACAAGAACAACACATCAAAGCAAGTTTAAATGAGGCCGGAAGCAACATATAACAATTCCGGTAAGTCCTCATATGCAAATTTCGAAATTGGTCCAGATATGAATAAACCTTATGTTCAAGTTGTTAAACAGCAAGTTAAGATGCACCAAGATGATCTACATGAGATTCTAGTCAAGTTACATATAAAGTTCATTTAGTTCGGAGCTACGGCCTAGAAGATATGAGCAAAACAAGTTAAACATGGCATTGATGCAAAATGAATGCAAACATCAAGCAAACACACTCAAAACAAGGATATAACATGATAATATGAAACTACATGCAAAATCAAGCAAGTTTCATATAGAGCACACCCAAAACGGAGCAACGGTTCAACACATACACTCTATACAAGTCATAACAACAATCTGTCCAAAACAGCAACTGGGCATCTTGCAAGCATCAAAACAACATGCTACAGCACCCCAACACGAGAACAAAAGGCATGGACATGATTTACAGGTAAAGCATATTGAAACATGAACACTGAGCTATCTCCAGAAATCACTAGAACATGCTCCAAAACACATGGCAAGATGGCAAATAATAACAGTTTCAGACTTTGCAGAAATAACATCAGGTTGCAATGTTTAGAGCTATCAAACAACATGTTACAGGAACTTGTCATGGCAAACAAAGGAATGACATGAATCTACTAATTGCATTGAGCAAAAGTCCCTTACTGACCATGAGCCAAAAAGGATCAGAAGATATGATGGCACCCATGTAAACATAGCAAGTTATATGACAGATTCAAACATGGCAGGAACAACGATAAGTAGGAATGTTGGTGAGCTTGTACCACTCACCACAGAGAATTACATGGCATGACAAGGTAACCAACAATAATAATACATGTTTATAAAGCTAAGCATGGCAAGAGCAAGTTCATAGGTTGCATGGATCACTAGCAAATCACATGGCAAAACTGAACTTAATGTTGACAGGCTGACAACAACATTATTTAGCAAGTTGAGAGCAGGATTACAACAAGCTACAGAAGGCTATAAATGCAACCAGGGGCATGGATAGAAATAGCATGACATGTATAACAAAACATCCTTAGTGAACATCTCCAGATTATGCATAGAATGACTTGTAGCAGCAGGTTTACATAGCATCATAAAATAACAGATTTGGCCTAGCAAAACAGTAACAGCAAGTACCCTACTTAACAAGCTTGATGCACTCAGTACAAGACTCACAAAAATACATTGATGGCACCTCCATAAAGATGGCATGATGTAGCACAAAAGACATGTATAGCTCATGCTCATAGGATGCACACACAAAATGCAACGAAAAAGACAAATCACCAAGTTATAACAGTTTCAGAAGATTAACATCATATAGCACTCTTGCAACGATGATTCGGGCATCAAGATGATCTCACACGAGCATTTCACAATGAAATGAAATGTATAGCATCTCTCAATGAATATTTTGATATATTACACGCATGAAATGGTGCTACGGATGCAGAGTTATGATGCGATGAACATGGGCACAAAATGTCAAAACATCAGGGACTTGGAGGAATTTCGGGGTCAACCTTCGAAAACGGATCTGGATCTGGGCACGGATCCCGAGGCGGCAGCGCGAGCTCGCCAGAGTAGTTTGCCGGAGATGGCGAGGAAGGGCCCGGGGCGACCTCCTCCGGCCGGATCTCGCCGGATCCGGCGCGGGGCGGCGCGGGGATGGCGGTTGCCGGCGACGAGGCGAGAAGGCGGCGGGGTTGGCGCGGAGGCCGAGGCCGGCGGAGGCGGAGCGGGGCGAGGCGGCGGCATGGCACAGTGGTTGCCGGCGACGATGAGGCAGCGGCGGGCGGTCGCCGGGCCGCGCGGGCCGGATTTGGGCCGCGCGGGCCTTGGCGGCGGAGGAGAGAGAGAGGGGCCGGCGACGGCGACGTGGCGGGCGCTGAGAGGCTGGGGCGGCGGCGCGGGTGATTTGGCGAGCTACCATTGGACAGGTGTCGGGGGTTGGATACGACATATGCCAAAGGATGGCTTATCATGGTGGGAGCGAGTAGAACGTCGCCGGTGCCTGGAAGCGTGATGAGGCGAAGACATGCACGCCGGCGGAACTTACCCAGCTTCAGGGCTCTCCTAGGAGATAACACCCCTACTGCTGCTCTGCGGGGTCTCCGCATGATCACTCGAGGAAGGTGACTACAATGATGCTCCTAGAGCTGTTTCGGGAGGCAGGAGAGGGCAAAGCTAGCTCTCTCCTCCTGTGCTATCTGGTCTATCTCTATTCAGGTCCGAACCCTTTGCATGGGTGCCCCGGGGGGTTTATATAGGCCTACCCCCCGGGGGTACAATAGTAATCCGGCTGGGCGCGGGTCCCAGCCGTCTGTCTCTCAGGCCGCCGTCCTTCCCGCCGGCTTCTGGGGCCCGCCGACTGGCGGGTCCCGCGGACAGGCTTGATATTGTAGCGGCACTCCTGATGACGCAGGCTCGGTCATCGGGTCGTGGCAACAATGCCGCCGTCTATCGGGCGATCACTGTCGCCATTCCCCATCTCATCTGATTAATGGCTCGTGGGGCCCCGGGAGGGGTCGGCCGACTCCAGGGAGGCCGACTCCCACAGGTCCGTCTTCGGGTTGCCCAGGCCGCCTTTGGCCCACCCACTGACAGGCGGCCCCACCGTCTTCGGGTCGTACAGGCCGGCGTCGTGGGCACAGTGTACTGCGTACTATGGCTGAGATTAGGGCAGGCATGGCAACAGTGCCGC
>NC_041389.1:551506220-551510355 GCF_002162155.2 Triticum dicoccoides
CCGTACCCCGCATCGTACTTCGGGATAAGGGAGGAGTCTTGGGCCGACTCTCCATAGTCGGCCTCTCTGGAAGTCGCCACCTTGGAGTCGGCTTATCTGGGAGTCGCCGTCTGGGACTCGGCATATTTTGGAGTCGCTCCTGGGACTCGGCCTGAGGGTCGCGGCCTGCCCCGATGTCTTGAAATGTCCTGGGGCCCGGTTAGCCTACCCGTGGCCCATTACTCCGACATCGGGCGATGTGGAGGCTGGCGGGTGGACATGTCCGGTGGCGGCGCGGACGTGTCCGGCAGCGCGGGGATGAAGAAGACTAGGGTTTCATCCGCGAATTTTCGGGGGGAGGGCATATTTATAGATTCTGGGAGCTAGGAGAGTCCAAATGGGGTGCGGTTTTCACCCACATGATCGTGATCGAATGATCGAGATCATGGAGGGGGTTTGGATGGGCTCATGGGCTGTGGTGAAGAGGGGCTGGGCTGCAAAGAGAGAGGGGGTTTCGGGTTATGCGGTTAACGGTGGAGTATCAAACGACCTCCAAATGGCACGAAACTTGACATGCGGTCTACCGGTGGTGTACCAAGGCCGCTTGGCAAACCTTGGGCCATTCTGAGAAAGTTTAACACCCGCTCACAACAGGAGACAAAAGGGGGACGCCGGAGGACATAGGAGTGTCAGATTGCAAAACGGACAACGGGGAAAATGCTCGGATGCATGAGACGAACACGTATGCAAAATGAGATGCACATGATGACATGGAAATATGCAACACGCAAGCAAATGACATGGCAACAACGACGAATGACTGGCGGACACCTGGCGCATCGGATCTGGGGCGTTACAACACTCCTCCACTAACAAGAGATCCCGTCCCGAGATCTTAGGACCGAGACGGAAGGGAAAAGGGATGAGGTGAAACAAGAACTCAAGAGAAGAAGCAAAGAATCCAGAGCACTCGAGAAGAAGAGAGGAACAACGAGAATGACGAGAATCGAAAGCTCACGGAATCAGATAGACTATGAAACGACTCCGGTTAGAACGAGATAAGAAATGAATAAGACTGAAAAGGATTTAGGCAGCACTCCGGCTGAAACATGGAAAGATTAGAACATGAACTTGAGAGGATGGAATGGTACTTGATGAACTCTTGAAGAATGAATTAAATCATGAAGAACCATCATGAAGAACTCCGGTACAAAAGGATGATGACATAGAATGAAGGAAAATAATAAGATGAGCCTTGCGGTGATTCAGATGGAGGTTCCGACAAAATGGCTGAGGAAATTGAACTCCGGAAAAGAAAAGACGAAAAGACTTGGAACTAGAATTTATTCATCAAGAACAAACTCCGAAGGAAGGGATTAATCACCTTGAGGAAATAAGAATAAGATTTGTTGTATGTTTATCCTTCATCAAAATAAATTGATGACAAGCAATGGATTTTGCATACTACTTATTCTTCTTGAAAACGATTAAGGGGAATATAGCAGAAAACTTGAGAAATTCTTCATGAACCACCGTTAGTATTCGAAAGAACGAATGGATTAAAATGATAATCAAAGAAAAAGAATCTTGAACGAACCACCGTAAGAAATGACAATGAACAAAGAAAAGAGAAAGAATCGTCGGGAAGAATTAGAGCAATCACGAAGATACTTGAGGGAATTTAGAGAAAAGAGAGTGAAGAGATCGCGAAGTGATTGAAGAATACTTGAAAGAAGCACCGGAAGAATATTGAGACGACCGAAGGGGCACAGACGTAGAATAATTGGAGAACGAATTCAAAAACTTAGAACGAAGAAATATACCAAAAGATGGCCTCCGGATGATTGAGATGGAAAACAACTCCTGAAATACTCTGGATGGGTAAGAAAGAATATCTGACCAATGGAATTATTGAGAGGATAATAAGAAGCTAGAACCATGAATCTCCGGAAGAACGGACAAGATTTAGAGGAAAAAAAACTCTTCTTCGGTCTTCAAATGACGACGAGAAACACCACTAAAATTACTGAGATACTCCGGGAGAATGAAAAAGAAGAAGGGTTGAACCAAAGATGAAAAGAATTTGAAAGAGATCTTGGAGAAGGCATCTGACTGATGAAATTCATTCTTACATCAAACTCGAAAAGAATTAGGAATGGCTCTGGAATAATTAGAAGAGTTAGGTAAGATCCTTGGAAAAGACCTGTGGGTTAGGGTCCACTAAAAGAAAACACCGTTGGAAAGGATTGTTCAACAAATAGATGATGCACCGGAACAATTGAAATATTTGAGTGAGGTGAGAACCTCGAATTAATTCGAACACAGATGAATCTCCTGAGATGTCTTCCGAACTCCAGAATGATTGAATGACGAGAGGCAAACGAGCAAGGAGAACACTTGATCCAAGGAAAAGAATGTGATCAACCCAAAAAACTTGAATTGAGTCCACCAGAAAAAAGAGAGATGAAGAATGTCAAACAAGACGAGAATTCACCGGTTGAAATGATTGAGGGAAGACGGAAGAGGCTCCACACGAATAAAATTGATGGTCGAGAGAGAGTCAGACTCCGGGAAGAAGAGGGTTGGAGGGCGGGAAAACAAAGGCACCTGGAATGGAGAACCAACGAATATCTTGAAGAGAAAACACCGGTTGAGATAATTGAGGAAATAAAGCAAAGACTTCGCACGGGTAGGATGGATACTCGATTACGGACTCCGGTTCCGAGAAAAAGAAGGGGTGGGCGGGTGGGAAAGAAAACAACTGAGGATGGGGAAATAACTTCATTGAGAGTGAACTAGGGCAAAGATGGAGAGGCTCGAGTCAACTTGACGAGAAAAGCACCGGATGAAAAGAGCTGAGAATCAACGATCGGAAAACCAACTGCATGATCCTAAAGAAAAATTTGAAGGGGAAGAGGAGTAGTTCAAAACGCCTACGTCAAGATTCCTTACCAAAGCAACGAAGGGCAGAAGAGTAAAAAGAATTCCTACTCTCCGATATCACTAGACTCCGAAAACAGTTTTCTTCTAGACTCAACAACGGCCAAACTACACGATCAATCAAGGGGGCTCCTAAGGTCGATCGAGGCTCTGATACCAACTTTTCACGCCCAAGATGCGACCCTATCCTAAAGGAACTCGAAGGTAGCACCAAGGATAGAAGCGCATCTTGAAGACGCTTTTGCAAGGTGGGTATCATTACATCAACATTACATAATAGATGGGGATACATACAAGAGGCATACAATGCCACACGAATACAACATCACAATACATAAGAGCATCATCCGACTATGGACGAAACACAAACAGAAACTCAAACGACATCCACCCTGCTAGCGCAGGCTGCCGACCTAGAACCTATCCCCTGATCAAAGAAGAAGCAGAAGAAGAACTCCAAAAAAAGTAAACATCACTCTCGCGTCATGATCATTGCATAACCTGCACCTGCAACTGTTGTTGTAGTAAACTGTGAGCCACGAGGACTCAGCAATCCCATTACCATGGGTATCAAGACTAGCAAAGCTTAATGGGAAAGGAAGGGGTAAAGTGGTGAGGTTGCAGCAGCGACTAAGCATATATGGTGGCTAACATACGCAAATAAGAGCGAGAAGAGAGCAAATGGAACGGTCCTGAAGCTAGCAATGATCAAGAAGTGATCCTGAACTCCTACTTGCGTCAAACATAACCCAAAAACCGTGTTCACTTCCCGGACTCCGCCGAAAAGAGACCATCACGGCTACACACGCGGTTGATGCGTTTTAATTCGGATCTGGTGTCAAGTTTTCTACAACCGGACATTAACAAATTCCCATCTGCCACATAACCGCGGGCACGGCTTTCGAAAGATTATACCCTACAGGAGTGTCCCAACTTAGCCCATGATAAGCTCTTGCGATCAACGAAGGATATACCTTCTCCTAGGAAGACCCGATCAGGCTCGGAATCCCGGTTTACAAGACATTTCGACAATGGTAAAACAAGACCAGCAAAGCCGCCCGATGCGCCGACAATCCCAATAGGAGCTGCACATATCTCGTTCTCAGGGCAACACCGGATGAACACTACGTACAACTAAAACCAGCCCTCAAGTTTCCCCGAGGTGGCACTGCAAGTGGCTCTGGTTCGGACCAACACTTAGACAAGCATTGGCCCC
>NC_041389.1:551510521-551512913 GCF_002162155.2 Triticum dicoccoides
TGACCCTCGGGTTGGCCGACCCAAGGGAAGGGTATAGGTGGTGGTGAGGCAAATGGTAAAACCAAGGTTGGGCCTTGCTGGAGGAGTTTTATTCGAAGCGAACTATCAAGGGGGTCCGATAAATCACCCAACCGCGTAAGGACACAAAATCCGAGAACATAACACCGATATGACGGAAACTAGGGCGGCAAGAGTGGAACAAAACACCAGGCATAAGGCCGAGTCTTCCACCCTTTACCAAGTATATAGATGCATTAATTAAATAAGAGATATTGTGATATCCCAACATAATCCTGTCCATCATGGAGCAATCTTCAACTTCACCTGCAACTAACAACGCTATAAGAGGGCTGAGCAAAAGCGGTAACATAGCCAAACAACGGTTTGCTAGGAAGGGTGAAAAAGGTTAGAGGCTGACATGACAAATTGGGAGGCTTGATAGACAAAATATAGGTAGCGCAGCAAAGCGATAGAACGAAGCAACTAGCATAGCAATGATAGTAGTGAGATCCAAGGTGACGGTCATCTTGCCTGAAATCCCGCTAGGAAGAAGAACGAGTCCATGAAGAAGATGAAGCCATGAAGACGAACCAAGCGTAGACGAACGAATCCTCACGAACGCAACGAAACGGGAACTATCGAGAAGAAGCACACATGGTAAACACACCACACATGAACAGGACATGATGCTCAACCAGTCATGATGCATGACAAAGGCTAGATGAGGCTACTCATGGCAAGAAGTGATGCAAACAAGAACAACACATCGAAGCAAGTTTAAATGACGCCGAAAGCAGCATATAACAATTCCGGTAAGTCCTCATATGCAAATTTCGAAATTGGTCCAGATCTGAATAAACTTTATGTTCAAGTTGTTAAACAGCAAGTTAAGATGCACCAAGATGATCTACACGAGATTCTAGTCAAGTTACATATAAAGTTCATTTAGTTCGGAGCTACGACCTAGAAGATATGAGCAAAACAAGTTAAACATGGCATTGATGCAAAATGAATGCAAACATCAAGCAAACACATTCAAAACAAGGATGCAACATGATAATATGAAACTACATGCAAAATCAAGCAAGTTTCATATAGAGCACACCCAAAACGGAGCAACGGTTCAATACACACTCTATACAAGTCATAACAACAATCTGTCCAAAACAGCAACTGGGCATCTTGCAAGCATCAAAACAACATGCTACAACACCCCAACACGAGAACAAAAGGCATGGACATGATGTACAGGTAAAGCATAACAAAACATGATGTACAGGAACTTGTCATGGCAAACAAAGGAATGACATGAATCTACTAATTGCATAGAGCAAAAGTCCCTTACTGACCATGAGCCAAAAAGGATCAGAAGATATGATGGCACCCATGTAAACATAGCAAGTTATATGACAGATTCAAACATGGCAGAAACAACGATAAGTAGGCATGTTGGTGAGCTTGTACCACTCACCACAGAGCATTACATGCCATGACAAGGTAACCAACAGTAATAATACATGTTTATAAAGCTAAGCATGGCAAGAGCAAGTTCATAGGTTGCATGGATCACTAGCAAATCACATGGCAAAACTGAACTTAATGTTGACAGGTGACAGCAACATTATTTAGCAAGTTGAGAGCAGGATTACAACAAGCTACAGAAGGCTATAAATGCAACCAGGGGCATGGATGGAAATAGCATGACATGTATAACAAAACATCCTTAGTGAACATCTCCAGATTATGCATAGAATGACTTGTAGCAGCAGGTTTACATAGCATCACAAAATAACAGATTTGGCCTAGCAAAACAGTAACAGCAAGTACCCTACTTAACAAGCTTGACGCACTCAGTAAAAGACTCAGAAAAATACATGGATGTCACTTCTGTAAAGATGGCATGATGTAGCACAAAAGACATGTAGAGCTCATGTTCATAGGATGCACACACAAAATGCAACGAAAAAGACAAATCACCAAGTTATAACAGTTTCAGAAGATTAACATCATATAGCACTCTTGCAACGATGATTCGGGCATCAAGATGATCTCAAACAAGCATGGCACAATGGAATGAAATGTAGAGCATCTCTCAATGAACATTTTGATATATTAGAAGCATGAAACAGAGCTAGAGATGGAGAGTTATGATGCGATGAACATGGGCACAAAATGTCAAAATATCAGGGACTTGGAGGAATTTCGGGGTCAACCTTCGAAAACAGATCTGGATCTGGGCACGGATCCCGAGGCGGCGGCGCGAGCTCGCCAGAGTAGTTCGCCGGAGATGGCGAGGAAGGGCCCGGGGCGACCTCCTCCGGCCGGATCTCGCCGGATCCGGCCCGGGGCGACGCAGGGATGGCAGTTGCCGGCGACGAGGCGAGACGGCGGC
>NC_041389.1:551513256-551520783 GCF_002162155.2 Triticum dicoccoides
CGGCGGCGGGGTTGGCACGGAGGCCGAGGCCGGCGGAGGCGGAACGGGGCGAGGCAGGGGCATGGCGCGGCTGTTGCCGACGACGACGAGGCGGCGGCGGGCGGTCGCCGGGTCCCGTGGGCCGGATGTGGGCCCCGCGGGCCCTGGCGGCGGAGGAGAGAGAGAGGGGCCGGCGGCGGCGACGTGGCGGGCGCTGAGAGGCTGGGGCGGCGACGGGGGTGACGTGGCAAGCTGCCATTGGTCGGGCGACATGGAGGCTGGCGGGTAGACATGTCCGGTGGCAGCGCGGACGTGTCCGGCGGCGCGGGGATGAAGAAGACTAGGGTTTCATCCGCGAATTTTCGAGGGGAGGGCATATTTATAGATTCTGGGAGCTAAGAGAGTCCAAATGGGGTGCGGTTTTCACCCACACGATCGTGATCGAACGACCGAGAGCATGGTGGGGGTTTGGATGGGCTCATGGGCTATGGTGAAGTGGGACTGGGCTACAAAGAGAGAGGGGGTTTAGGGCTACGCGGTTAACCGTTGGAGTATCAAACGACCTCCAAATGGCACGAAACTTGACAGGAGGTCTACCGGTGGTGTACCAAGGCCGCTTGGCAAACGTCGGGCCATTCCGAGAAGGTTTAACAACCGCTCACAACAAGAGACAAAAGGGGGACGCCGAAGGACATAGGAGTGTCAGATTGCAAAACGGACAACGGGGAAAATGCTCGGATGCATGAGACGAACACGTATGCAAAATGAGATGCACATGATGACATGGAAATATGCAACACGCAAGCAAATGACATGGCAACGACGGCGAATAACTGGCGGACACCTGGCACATCGAATCCGGGGCGTTACAGAGGGTTAGGATTAGTGGAACTGCCGTAATGTGAATGGTCGGGACGACTAGGAGCGAACCGCTGTAGTATTGAAGGACGTGCGGAGACGAGTAGGAGCGAACTGCTAGCGTGCGAATGGCAGGGTAGTGGCTTTCCATTCTCCCATGATATGGGCCTCCAAGAGCCCTTGGATCTGAGATCGAACTGTTGCATGGCGTGATTCTAGACCTATGGGTGAATATCCTATCCCGGAGGGTTATTCTGCAAATTTTTAGCAACTTAGAATGCGACCATTTGATCTCAGATCCAAGGGCTGCCAGCAGCCCATATCATGGCCGCGCCTACCACAACCGTCGCGTCGCTCGCGCGGTCGCGCCCTTGGAGATTTAACACGGTGCGTTAGGCTATCTGATGTTGGCATGTCATACATAGTCATCACTTAGTTACTCATATTACAACAAGGTTGGCTATAAGTGTTTTTATTACTTCTCTCTATCTCTTTCTTCGTACTCCCTTCGTCCCATAATATAAGAACGTTTTTGACACTAATGTAGTGCCAAAAACGTTCTTATATTATGGGACACAGGGAGTACTAGTATTTATTTCATTTGCCAAGGAGTGACCTCTTCCAATGAAATGGTGTTGCTAAGTTTGCTTCATTTAATTAGCTATAGACTCAAAATTGTCTTTTCACCTAGGTACATGCGCTTAGCACCATTTCTTCCTTGGGTCACCAAACTAGTCTCTCTCTTCTTAATTAACTTGCCACATCAGACTTTATGCCTATGTGGCAAGCTTAGCACCTGTAGGAGCAAGTAAAAGTAAGTACACTAGTGCGCTTTACATGGCATTTTTGCATATGTGGAGGAAAGAGAGGCAAGGAAAAAGTGGAGAAGTGGGCTCTCATGCAAGAGCCAGCCTCTACTACATGGTGGAGCATTGGGAGAGGCACCTGTATGGAGGTGGTCAGGAATCGGGAGACTCACGCCGATCGTAGCGCCGCAGTTAAAATGATAATGGCAAGTCAAATCACGGGGCCCCACCTGTCCAGCAATAACTCGCTGTCAAATCACACATCCCTACGTTTGCAGCAGCATACTCCCTCGTCTTCTCGCGTCTCTGTTGAACCGACTAGGCGGAACTGCCCCGCCTACCGCGCAGGAAAAGCCCCGCCCTCGACTTTTAAATACAACTACACCCGCTTAAGAATCCAATGATATACTTTTTGTGACATAGTAACTCATATTTAGTTAGTCAAATGGATGACCTAGAACTATGTGCAGGCCCTATAAACCGAGACGCCTAAAAATAAAAAACCGAGACGGAGAGGGTAGTTCAACACGTATCTTTTTAGATCAATATAGTTGGGATTCACCAAGGAGCAAAACCAAGTGGTAGGCTGCTCCTGTCGTGTTGGCGTAGCAACTCAAGCAGGGTTAGTCCGCACACGAAATGGCGCCACACTTAAAAGGACCCCTTTGTCCGACATGTGGCTCATCCATCGTCTTGTTCCACGTGCGATGCACCAAATTATAGTTCGGAGCAGCGGTTGGAATTGGAGGCACCCCGATCGTAGCACCGCAGTAGTAGAAAATGAGCGATGAGGGGTCAAATCACAAAGCCCCACCTTTCCCGCATTAAGCTGGACGGATGAAGCAACCATGATTTCACTCTAGGGTGCAAGAGCATAAAGAAAAGAGAAAACAATGATTTGTGTAGCAGCTACCTAGGGCACCCTAGGGTAGGGGTCTCCACTACAGATCCTTTTTTTGAAAGCGCCTCCACTACAAATCAGCTTCTCCCTCGTCCTCTTGAAGAAAACCGATGATGAGTGCGGCGGTAGGGTTTGTAGGAGTACTACGGCATGCGGGGCCACGTCGTAGTAACGGGTTCGAGTCGACGCCTTAAATATGTGTGGGCTGCTTGGTTTTACGGGAACGAGGCAGCATTTTGGGTTCGGGGACCAGTGGAGATATAGTATGTACAAAAAATTGTGGACATAGGTTCGACCGAAAGGAAATGATGCATGGGCCCTGCATTTTGATATACCCGGGGCCGCGTGAAATTTGCTACTCTACTCAAAACTAGTAAGGTACACATGTATTGAACACATGATATTTCAAAACCAAATTATGAATAAATACACACTATAGCATGTAAAGCTTTGAGTCATATATGCATGATGTAGATGTTCGTTTAGTTCTTATAGTTCATTTAATTCAAAATCAAATAGTTTTATAAAAATGTTAAGATTCATGGGGTTGTGCATTGTAAATCATAAAGTAAAAAACAAATAATGGCAATTCATTTAGAAAAAAATAATCAATTATGATACATAAGATTCTAGAACAAAGGAGAAGTGCTTGTGTTTTGAGGTTTGTGCATTATGCTTAAGTTCAACCATGGAGTCTTCTAAATTGTACATGTGGCAGATTTGGTGGAATGTTGATGATATCCAACGGCCAGTAGTTCTCGGATTTTCCTATCTCTACACTGTCGGATTAGCTTCATCCAGCGACCATCTTTCAAAGTTATTGGCACACTATATAGTACTTGTGCCATAGTTGCATGTTTTGGAAAAAAGCTACTAGTGGGTTGTACTATCTATTTGGGAATAGAAGATGTATACAAGGAAGTTGTAGGGAAAGAGATGACATGGAGCATCTCAATTCCTATGAGTAGGGATTGGAAAAGAGATGCCATTTGGTTCACATCATAGGAACTTTTCTATTGAATCTAGAGATGACATGTATCTCAATTCCTATGAGGAGGGATTAGAAAAGAGATGTAATTTGGTTCATATCATAGGAACTTTTCTATTGAATATACGCTAATGTTTATTTTCCTTTGAAATTAAGGGAGTATAGGAATCCATTCATATGAACCAAGTGGCTCGAAAGCTATGGAAATGATATAATGTTTATTTCCTTTCAAATATGGAGTATATGAATCTATTCCTATGAACCAATTGGCTCTAAAGGAAAAAATCCTATAAAAGTCATATCATATAGAGTTCCTATGATATTCCTCGACACTAAAGGATGGTTGAAATTGCTGCGGGTGATACGATGGTCTTTCTTTGTAGACTCCTCACCCATCTTTATAGTTACCTCTCGAAGATGAATGAAATGATATATACAGGGTACTCTACATGTGCAATTTGGTACACGAAAACTCGGTAAAAGTTTGCGAGGTTCAAATTTTCAGTAAAGCTATATGCACTGCATTTCGAAACGGAGGGAGCATACGGCAGCTGCTAACACTCACGTGGAAGATTTGTCTGTAGGAGGAGTGGCTGTTCTTTTAAATGACATGGAAAAACTGACACTGTCGGATGCCGATCTAACGGTTCTTACGACGTTCGTCAGGAAAAGGCTTGTGGCGAACGTTTGTCGGATAATGATTTACGGACGCATGCATTGCATTGATACGTGCCCCCCTCTCTCTCATGCACATGCACCCTCACGAGTCACGACTCTCCCGAGTCCTCTCGCAGACTCACACGTCGCACCCACCGTCTATCTGCAGGTAGACGTCATGCACATATGTGCTCTTCACACCCTACCCTCAGAACTTCTAAAAAACAAAAGACGGCGTGCACATTTTATTTTAGCTCACACGTCACACACTTATACTATTACTCTTGTGGCGATCGTTCTTTGGGCATAGTATATTGTACTCTCACAAAGAGAAGCAGTGCACACACGCACTAGTTCTCTCACACCCACACGCGGGTACACATAGGAGCACATTTTTTTGAAGTTGGTACAACAAAATCACTCCACTATATATAAAAGAAGGAGCCTTAGCACTTGCTTTACTAGGGTTCCTATCGTTCACTCTCTCATGCTCTCTAGATCTAAGCAAGACATGGGTGGCCACACTCTCTCTCAGCTCACGGCTGGTCACAAATCCGGCCGGACAACCTCGACCGGGGCAGGGGTGTAGGTGCATCGTTCATGCTGTCGTTGGCGGCGAGGGAGGAGACCAACGGCTGCCGGCGCGTCCCGATCGGCGGCCGTGCCATTCTCTCCGAGAGAGCGCCGGCTCGGGAGGGACTCCGACCCTTCTTCCTCCCTGGGGTATTGTGGCCAAGATGCGGCCTCCCGACGCCGTCTTTGCCACATGCCTACAACCCTCAGGTATATATTCCTTCGAAACCTGCCTTGCTCTACTGCCCCAGCTCCCTTCGTGTGGATCCTTTTCTACTTCCGTCCGCTGTTCCAAAGCCACCTAAACTTCTACTATTATTAGAGGTAAAGCTAGTTCATACAGTCGATTCTAGGCGTTGGTTCAAACAGGGAAGAAAGTGGGAAAGTTGTAGCATGAATCTAGGACTTGGTTCTAAGAGGAAACGGGGGAAAGTAGTAGATACCTGCTGTCCCTACGCCCATATCGCTACCGTTAATGTAAAATCACATGAAGCATTAAGCAATGCCACCTAATGTCACTATAAGTAATGGTCTAGTGTCGTCGATAAATTGAAGCAATGCCACCACCATTTTATGAAGTGCTTCCATCTTGCTTTATTTCCCATGAATTGTGTTTTTGCAGTTACACTTAAATCTCACACCGCTAACATTACTTCATCCTAGTGGAACTGCACAAATTTGATTGCACATTTACTGACCATGTGCTACTCTCATGACAGTAATACTAATGCTATTGTTCTGCATGTTAATCTAGTGGCATTGTTGATGTGATGTGATGCTACTTACTTAAGGACTCTTCATACTGTCAATCTAGTGCCAATTATAACACAATAGGTGCTGCTGTTAATCATACGCCACTGCAAATATCTATCACTGTTTAAATAACCATATTTCGTATTTGCGCAAACAGGGATGTCTGTCTCCACATCGTTTTGGGATGTCTGTCTCCGTATCTTTCCTATCCGTGCAATCAAAAGCACACACCTCAGTTTTAGTACAACTGTGCAAAATGAGATGGCTATCCCTCGTTGTCGTCGTCTAACCTGCCGTCTTCAAGGTATCCCTACATTGGTAGTAACTAAGGTAGAATGACCAACGCAGTATAAAAGAAGCTGTTTTGTACGTTTTACTTCCTGATTGCAGTGCAGGGACGAGCGAAAACAACTGCATCCTTGTCCGGAATGCACTTTCTACCAGTTCATCCATGGACCGAGGACTAGCTGGCACGGTTGCACGACGGTTTTTTGGACAGGTGCGCGGATAAGAGGCATTGTGGTCTGCTTATTTCTGCAAATAACGGTGCTTAAATTAGTGGAATGCACAAGCATTTCAACTGGTCAGTACACTGCATGGTTCAGTTCAGCATTCCAGCTGAGACCACAATTATAATTGGTTATTCTGGAATGAGAGAACCTAACCCTGGATGGTGGCAACAAGAAAAAACCAGAGTGAACTCCAGGAAATTTAAGCCTGCCGGGAGGCCCTTTGCTCAGAGAAGCCTTGCTTGTTTTTTCCTGATTTGTAAACCTTCTCACAACTTTGTCTTTTGCTGTGAACTAGTATATGTTTGTTATGTTCTATGAATCATTGAGATGTATAAAATTGCTTAACTTATGCTTTTCAAGTTTTTTATGAAGATTAGTTTAATGTCAGTGTTCCACATGAGTGCTTGACTAGCGTGTGAACGTTTGGAATTTATTACATTGTGGCCTCAATTAACTGCATGAACCACTGTAACAAGATACCTAGTTGCTTATATGTCAGACATCAGATTGTTGATTGTTAGCTGGTCGATAACCTAGTGTTGAAGCGAGCTGAGCCAATGTGCCGTGTTTTGCACAACTGCTTACAAGTGGGGTAGCACCAACAGTGTTTACAAGTACTTATGTATACGTTGGCGCACAGTTCTCGAATGAGTGCTCTGTTTCATCAAAACACACATTGCTCGTATGATAAACCGTGACAACTTATGTCTTACCATGCCATATTCATGAAAAAACTAGTGAGGACGAATCTGTTTCGGCAACAATTATGATGGTTCTCACATGATTCACGGGCACACAAAAGTAGCAGCAGTTCCCATAGATGGATTCAAACAGAGTACTAGCCCTAGAGGGGTCGATAATAGGCAAGGTTCGGATAATTAGACAAAATCCTAACTACTATTAAACACTAGCTGTGGCAAGTATTTCATGCCTCGATCTAATTTGGGCTGGACACAAGACGAACCTTGCCATGAACATCATCGAGGACGTCCCACAGCAGCTCAATCCTGTGAACGTTCATGAAAACAACCTTGTGGCCTTGCCACTGATAAACTTGTTTGTGGAGACATGCCACGTCATCTTCCTGCGTAAGCTTGACAAGAATAGTATGCCTCACAAACGAAGGAGTAGCTTTGAACTTCTTGTGCTTCAGTACACCCTGGACAACACGCCTGACAATAGTGAGGATGGAATACAACTCTTCATTGGTATAACCACAAATGGCTTCCAGGATCCAACAGCCTAAGAACTCTGTTTTCCCAGTGGGTATATTCAGGTCATCCGCCACATAGAGAGTGACATGTACAACCACACAATCCTTGTGTGCATTAGGGCTCTAATTGAAACAGAAAAAAATTCTGAATTACTTTTCAGTATAAGAAACACAAGTTATTTAAACCACTATGTATAGCATGGCATCGAAGCTAATAAAATTTTGCATTATTAATCACCACATACTTAGATGAAAAACCACAATCGAGATCGACAAAGAAGGAAATC
>NC_041389.1:551520969-551611885 GCF_002162155.2 Triticum dicoccoides
AAGGGGGAAAACTGCTCCTGAAGTGCCACGGGGGCTGTAACCTCAAGCGGGGCATTGACCATCTCAGTAGTGGCCGTGAGCGTATCTGGTGTCGGCTCGGTGGCTGCCTCCATCATCTTGGAGCTCTCTGTCTCGTGGGGATCAGCCTCCCGCGTCTGCTCCAATATTGGTAGATCTTTGTCTGGTTCTCCTTGGTCCATCATGAAACTGACGAATACTAGGAGACCACTGAAAGGAAAACACAATCGCAATGAAAATGAAACAAAAAAGAGAGTGAGGATCGGTTACTGCTTTGCAAAAGTTATTTTTTTTCTCTGAATGAAAATATACCAACATCACGGATCCGCTTACCTTCCCTTCGTTGGGAGAGAAGAACAGTGGTAGATGCGAGTGTTGCCTTTCTTGAAGACGGTGAGGGAGAAGTGGATTCAGCGAAGAGTGAAATGATGGTTGCTTCGTCCGTCAAACTTAGACTGCGGGGATGTGGGGTTTTGTGATACGACGGCTCGTTACTGCCACGCTACGACCAGGGTGACTCTTCGCCTGCATACTGCCTTCTAATTTGGTGGATGGCGTTTGGGTCCACGCGCTGCATGGCCCGCATGTCGGTGAACAAAAGTATAACGACATTCAGTAGAGGGAGACGTTTCAATGACCTAGGAGGAGCCAGAAGTGGTAGAGTGTCTCCACTGTACTAGTAGTAATTGTTTTTCTGGGTAGCTGTAGAGTGTCTCCACTGTACTAGTAGTAATTGTTTCTCTGGGCCCAAGACAAAACAGCCCATCCACACTAGTAAATAGTAAAATCAATTCAAAAGCCCATATATTTACTGAATGAGAGGCGCTACCCACACCCAGCACACCCCCCCCCCCAAAAAAACTTGGGTGCTCTTCTTCCTCCTCACTCCCACCCACCTCACACCAGCTCGCTCCACTCGTACCCCCAAATTCCTCACCTCACTCCTACAAAAAACTCCAGCTCCCCTTCTTCCTCACTCCTACAGAAAACCCCCAGCTCCCCTTCTTCTTCGCTCGCACTACAAGTAGGCTCGTCATTCGTTACTCTGCTCAAATCCATGAGCGCGTCGTGACACCCTCGAGGAAAATGGAGTCGGCTGACCCCAGCACTAAGAAGATGAGGCTCCCGCCAGTGGCGACGCCTGTTGTAGATCCCGCACCTGGAAGTGCGAGGAGAAGCAGCGACCCCGCCCCCACCGGATCCCAGGAACCCATAGAATCTCGGGTGGACCGCATCAGCAATCTCCCAGACGCCGTCCTTGGGGAGATCATCTCGCTTCTCCCCACTAAGGATTGCTGCCACACCCAAGTCCTCTCAATTCGGTGGCGCCCTCTATGGCTCGCCGTGCCCCTTAATCTCGACTGTCGTCAGCTATCTCTCTTCAATGATTTTGAAATCCCCAGAGCCATCATCTCCTCCCACTAGGGCTCCGTTCAAAGCCTCTACATCTTGTCATGCTACCTGAGCAAGCATACCATGCCCTGCACGGTGGACGCCTGGCTGAAATCCCCTAAATTCATAGAACTACAACTGCTTGAGTTCTACTATTCCCCTGGAAATCACATACCACATACCGAACACCATGAACTTGTGCCCTCAGCACCGATGTCCATCTCGCGGTTTTCCTCCTCTCTCCACACCGCCACCTTTGCGCTGTGCTACCTACCAGACAATCTGGTACTAAACCTTCGACTCCCATTTCTCAAGAAACTTTCACTTGTGCGGGTTCATATATCGGAGGCCTCATTGCACAACATCATCCACTCCAGTTGCCATGCGCTGGAGTGCTTGGTGCTTGTTTTCACAGTTAGAATCAGTTGTCTCCAAATAAAGTCGCCTAACCTTGTAAGAATTGGAATTTCTTTTGACGGAAGGCAGCTCATCATCCAAGATGCCCCTTCACTTCAAAGGTTGATCCTTGATTCTAGTTATTCACCGTTGCAAATAACCGTCCTCTCCGTGCCTAAACTGGAGACCTTGGGTGTAATACATGATCTCTGTGCTCATTTCAATATGGTGTTTGGCTCCACAGTTCTTCAGGTACTTTATATTATCATCTACACTTGTAACCATAAGCTGCATTTTAAATTTCTGCGCATAATTTATATATCATCTTGGAGTACACATTTTGTACTAATATTATGTTCTATGCTCAATGAAGAGTTTCTCCATGGATGGCCTATCAATGGTGCTGGATTCTGTCAAGATCTTATATATCCAAATGAATATTTTTGATCTGAACAAGATTATTGGCTTGCTGCAATGATTTCCATGTCTGGAGAAGTTGTATATGAAGGTGATAATTTCACGCACATTGGAAGCCCGCATATAGTGTACTAGAATTAACCATTCAGTTGTTGCTCTTTCGACACTCTTCTTTTAGACCTTAACTGTTTTCAATCTTCATGTCTATTTAGGCAATAGGACGGGGTAAGAAAGTTATAACCAATCGGTGGATTCGTAAGCATCGGGATTTTCTCACTTCTCATGAGATTCGATTGAAAACAATAACGCTAGAACGATATGTAGCCAACAGTGCAAACACAAGATTTGTCACATTCTTCCTGCTGAATGCGAGGTTACTATTGTCCATCAGGCTTAAGTTTATCAGCAGCATGGTTTTGATGGATGGGTATGTCGAAGAGCAAAAAAAGGAGTTTCAGGTGGGCAAAAGAGCTTCTAAACGTGCTGGGCTTCTATTTACAACATATTGTGGTCATAATCCAGTAAATTTTACGACCCAGGATGTTCATTCTATGGACGTGACCGATCCATTTGACTGTGACTGCCGAAAACATCGCCGGAGTTAGATGTTGTTGCCCTTTTCAATCTGTTTTTTTGTAAACCTGATGAACAATTAACACTCGTGCTTTTGTACAGTTTGTAAGCTGGAGTTAGATGTTCCTGCCCTTTTCAACTCGGTTGTGACTGTCATATTTTCTTTGAAACAAGGCAAATGGCTTGCCATTTGTTTAATTTAGAGTGAAATGTTCTAAAAATCCCAACCAAGGGAAATAACATCACTCTCATCGGCTGCTTGAGCTCACTGTGCATTACAGAAGCCAAGTGATTAGCCCCCACCAGCACCCACAAACTTATTTCGAACTAGCACATCAAATGGGCTGTAAATTTTCATAGGAAAGGCTGCATGACCGTGACAGATTTGGATTCTGACATTTGGGACCTACGAGGAAATAGCCTATCAAAGGTGGTGTCGACTTACTAGCCAGTCAACAAACGATTCTGCCTACCAGGTGTTGGATTGACATCCAACATTTGTTGTGTATCTTCTATCTCTTGTCTTCTTCTTCCTCCAGCCGCCCAAACCAAACCACCCCGTCGGCTCCGCCTGCTCCCGCCTCCCATGGCTGGCTGCGCCTCGGCCGCCCTATCGTACGTACCCTCCAATGTTGGCCAGTCCCTCCCTCTATTCCCCCACACGTCCTGTTATTCTCCGGCGACGTCAGCCCCAACACGCACCCGCGCCCGAACCAGTCAACCCTCGTACTCCCCTCCGCCTGCAACTGGACCGGCACATCTTCCACGGCTCCTGTTTGTTCCGTCCGAGGCCTCGCCGTCGTCCTCCGCCTTGCGGCCTTGGTTCACTCGCCGTGCGCGGTGCGCCGCCCTCTTGCATTGTCAACGTCGTCAACAACCGAGAGGAACAAGGAGATGACTGTACGTGGAGAGGATGAAAATAGGGACCCACCAGCGTCATGGCAGTACGCAAGCAAGTGCCTCTATATTACAAGCCCAAAAATATGGTTACTCCAAATGGTTGGACATATGGGGCTCACGCTATTGTCAACATAGTCAATAAACGAGAGAATTACACTATGAGAGGCTGACACCAGGGACCCAGCAAGTTGCGCAATTTTTTTGAGGAACAAACAATTGTTATTTATACTAGTTTTAGCGACGGATCAGGGTAACAACGGGACTATGCGGGGGCTGTGGCCGTCTAGCCAGGGATTTATTTATGTTTACCACATCATGAGCCCAGATGTGTTTTTTTCTTGCTAAAAATGGCTAGCCCAGTTCTATTTTTTTAAACAAATACCCAAACAAGGCCTACTTGCTTTATCGGCCCTGCTGGGCTGCAAATCTTTCAAGAGAAGGAGAGTTTCATTCGGTTTGCCCAGAAATGGGTTGTACATTTTTAAAACACATCAAACCGGGAATTAGTTTCATTTTTTTCATTACAAGATCTTAAATTCCATTGATTTTTATGCATGGACAATTATTTGGATTTTATATTTATATATATTTTTTTTTCAAAATAGTTTGAATGTGAATCAATATTTCTGGATTAAAAATAGTTGACCGCACTGAAATATGCAAAATTTTGTATACTTTTTAACCATGGCCACAATGTGGGGTGTAATGCTAACAAAAAGAAGATGGGCTCCAAAAAAAATTCTTAAGAATTAGCAAATGGGCTGTACATTATTAGAAATAATGGCAGATGGGCTGTATGCTGTTTTCCACAGATTTAAGGCCGACTTGTGCGCCTACTACAGGTTGACGCGTATGCTTACAAAAAAAAGGTTGACGCACACGCAATGCCCTGTGAACTTATAGTCAACACATGAGAGCAGTGACTGTTGGATGTCCATCCAACGACTGTCGTGCTTCTTCAATCTCTGCTCTTCATGCTCTAGCCGCTCAAACAAGCGCCAGCAGGACTGCCTGCTCCCTCCTCCCACGGCTGGCTATGCTGCCGCGCAGGCCTCACGGCCCCATCGTACTCCCATCGCTGTCCTAGCCATCCCTCTACTCACCCACACATGCTGTTATTCTCCGGCGACGACAGACGAACCAGTAAACCCTCGTACTCCTCCGCGTGGGAAACAACTGCCGAGTATTCCCTGGCTCCGTGTCATTCCCTTCCTAGGCCTCACCGTCGTCCACCGCCCTGGTGCTCTCGACACGGCCTAGTCAACATGGTCAATGAACGACATCCATCGGAAGTAGACTGTACGTGGAGAGGCTGACAGCTGGGTCCATGGCTGCACGCAAGGAAATGCCTCCTTATTACACGCAAAATAATGATTCCTCCACCTTACAGCTAGGACCCACAGGAAGGGCCTCTGTATTTCGCGAAAAAAACGTTCCCCCGCTGTCAGCTCGGACCCACCGGAAGTGCGTCCTTATTACGCACAAAAAAATGAATACTCCCCCGGCTAGCTGGGACCCACCTTGGTGGGAGGCTGACTTGTGGGCCTACTAAGTTGACGGGGACGAAGGGCTTTGTCAACTTAGTCAATATGAACGATTCTAGCTCCATTGACCGTACGATGTCCATCCAATGGCCGTAGTGCTTCTTCAACCTCTGGTCTTCTTGCTCTAGCCGCCCAAAGCAGCGCCGGTCATGCCGCATGCTCCTGCCTCCCGTGGCCGGCTGTGCTACCGCGAAGGCCTCACCGCCCCCTACTATTCCCACCACTGGCCAGACCCTGCAGCGATGGCAGCCGCACATCGCAGCCAAACCAGTGAACCCTAGTACTCCTCTCCGCGCGGGCTTCCACTGCCGCGTCTTCCCCGGCTCCGTGTCGTCCCCTTCCTTGGCCTCGCCGTCGTCCACCGCCATGGTGCTCTCCGCGCGGCGTGGTCAACGTGGTCAAGGAACGACTTCCATCGGAAGAGTACTGTACATGGAGAGGCTGATAGCTGGGTCCACGGCCACAACCCAGTTTTTTTGTGATTGGCCAAGTAAGTCGCTTTGTCAGGCCTGTTGGGATGCAAATCTTTCAAGACAAGGAGAGCTTTCATTTGGCTGGCCGAGAAAATGGCCCATCAGTAATGAGAAATGGGCTGTACATTTTTAAAACACATTAAACCGGCAATTAGTTTCAAATATCTTCTTTTTTCATTTCGAGATTTTAAATTACATTAATTTTTATGCTTGGAGAATTTGTTGGATTTTAAATTGATATACATTTATTTTTAAAATCAGTTTGAATGTGAGTCAAAATTTCGGGATTAAAAATAGTTCGGGCCGCACCGAAATATGCAAAATTTTGTATAATTTTTTAACCGTGGCCACAATATGGGCTGTAATGCTAACAAAAAGAATATGGGCTCAAAAAAACCTTAAGAATTAGCAAATGGGCTGTAAATTATTAGAAATAATGGCAGATGGGCTGTATGCTATTTTCCACAGATTTGAGGCTTTCCTAAAAAAGGTTGACGCACAAGCAGTGACTGTTGGATGTCCATCCAACGGCCGTCATGCTTCTTCAATCTCTGCTCTTCCTGCTCCAGCCGCTCAAACAAGTGCCGGCGGGACTGCCTGCTCCCGCCTCCCCGCGGCCGGCTGTGCTGCCCCGCAGGCCTCACCTCCCCACCATACTCCCATCGCTGGCCTAGCCATCCCTCTACTCACCCACACCTGCTGTTATTCTCCGGCGATGGCAGACGAACTAGTAAACCCTCGTACAGTCGTACTCCCCTCCGCATGGGAAACAACTACCGACTATTCCCTGGCTCCGTGTCGTTCCCTTCCTAGGCCTCGCCGTCGTCCATCACCCTGGTGCTCTCGGTGCGGCCTGGTCAACGTGGTCAATGACCGACATGCATCTGAAGTGGACTGTACATGGAGAGGCCGACAGCTGGGTCCATGGCCGTACGCAAGGAAATGCCTCCTTATTACGCGCAAAATAATGATTCCTCCACCTGACATCAGGGACCCACCGAAAGGGCCTCTGTATTTCACAAAAAAATGTTACCGCCGCTGACAGCTCAGATCCACCAGCTATATCTTCGCACGCAAGGAAGTGCCTCCTTATTACGCACAGAAAATGAATACTCCCCCTGTTAGTTGGGACCCAGTATAGTGGCAGGCTGACTTGTGGGCCTACTAAGTTGACGGGGACGGAGGGCTTTGTCAACTTAGTCAATATGCACGATTCTAGCTCCAGTGACCATACGATGTCCATCCAACGGCCGTAGTGCTTCTTCAACCTCCAGTCTTCTTGCTCCAGCCGCCCAAACCAGCGCCAGTCGTGCCTCGTGCTCCTGCCTCCCGTGGCCGGCTGCGATGCGGCGGAGGCCTCACCGTGCCCTACTACTCCCATCGCTGGCAAGGCCATCCCTCTACTCACCCACACCCCCTGTAATTCTGCGGTGACGACAGCCTCACACCACAGCAAACCAGTGAACCCTCGTACTCCTCTACACATGGGCATCCACTACCGCGTCTTCACCGGCTCTTGCATCGTCCCCTTCCTAGGCCTCGCCGTCATCCACCGCCCTGGTGATCTCGACGTGACTTGGTTAACATGGTCAAGGAACAGCCTCCATCGGACATGGACTGTAGGTGGAGAGGCTGACAGCTGGGTCCACGGCCGCAGCAAGGAAGTGCCTCCTTATTACGCGCAAAATAATTATTCCTCCACCTGACAGCGGGGTCCCACCGGACAGGCCACCATATTTTGCGAAAAAACGTTTCCCCCTGACTGCTGGGACCCACCAGCTACATCTTCGCACGCAAGGAAGTGCGTCCGTGCAAAAAAAAAAACGATTCGCCCCCTGACTACTGGGACCCACCAGCTACATCTTCGCAGGCAAGGAAGTGCGTGACAGTCGGGACCCACCTGGTCGAAGCGTACGTAGCATTGTCATTCTAGTCGTGAACGTGTACATACATACTGGTCGATGTAGAGACGCGCACGTGTCGTAGTAGAGGCGCGCATGTAGCATGTACACGTACGTACAACGGCCAGGGTGCAAGAAAGAAAATACGGCCACATACGTACATACGGCTGGGGTCTCGAACGCCTACTCACGCATACGTACGACCAGGGCTCGTGTACATGGCTGGGTCGGAACGGAGAAACAGAGTCATCGTCGTGTTCATGGGGAGGCAACGGAATGCGTCGTGTTCATGGGGAGGGAACGGAATGCGTCGTGTTCATGGGGAGGCAACAGAACGCGTGGGAGCCAACCGGCTGGGTCTGAACGGAATGCGTGGTCATGTTCATCGGGAGGGCTTGGACGGAATAGGTGATGGAAACGAGGCCTGGCATACCGCAAAACGGAGGAAACAGACCTCCTATGTTCGGAACGGGGTCCTGTTGATTGGGAGGGGTCTGGCGTACCGCAAAACGGAGGAAACGGACCTCCTACGGTCAAAACGGGGGTCCTGTTGATCGGGAGGGGTGTGGCGTACCGCAAAATGGAGTAAACTGACCTCCTACGGTCGAAACGGGGGTCCTATTGATCGGGAGGGGTGTGGCGTACCGCAAAATGGACAAAATGGACTTGTGTTGGAGCGCTACGGTCAAAACGAGGGTCCTGTTCATCGGGAGGGGTGTGGCGTACCGCAAAACGGGACTCCACGGGATACTGTTCATCTTCACCATCGACCTCCTCCAGCCTCCATGGGCTTCCGTCGACCTCCTCCAGCCTCCACGGGCTCCTATTCATCCAGCCTCCACCGTGTGCTACTCCACCGGCTACTGTTCAACCACCCCTCCACGGGCACTGTCGGTGTCAAAACCGGCGGATCTCGGGTAGGGGGTCCCGATCTGTGCGTCTAAGGCTAATGGTAACAGGAGGCAAGGGACACAATGTTTACCCAGGTTTGGGCCCTCTCGATGGAGGTAAAACCCTACTTCCTGCTTGATTGATATTGATGATATGCGTGTTACAGAGTTGATCTACCACGATATCGTAGAGGCTAAACCCTAGAAGCTAGCCTATGATGATTATGATTCTGTCTCTAAGGACTAAACTCTCCGGTTTATATAGACACTGGAGAGGGCTAGGGTTTACATGGAGTCGGTTACAAAGAAGGAAATATAATATCTGGATCGCCAAGCTTGTCTTCCACGCAAAGGAGAGTCCTATCCGGACACGGGACGAAGTCTTCAGTCTTGTATCTTCACGGTCCAACAGTCCGGCCAAAGTATGTAGACCGGCTGTCCGGATACCCCCTAATCCAGGACTCCCTCAGTAGCCCCTGAACCAGGCTTAAATGACGATGAGTCCGGCGCGTAGTTTGTCTTCGGCATTGCAAAGCGGGTTCCATCTCCAAATACTCCAAAGTAATTATCGAACACTTGAATCGTGTCCGGATCCACAAGACGATCTTCACATACCACCATAGAGAGCATGGCACTTCATAAATCTGATCTGCTGGCAATTTTTGTACGGTGTACTCTTACGCCGTGGTCTGGTCCAACACGAACCGGTTTTTCTTGGCCTGCCTCGATATGCGTTGCGAGGCGGTTTTATTGGCATGCCCTGCCAAAGCAGAGATCGTGTTTCCCCTTATCGCGGGATTTTTCATCAATATGGGAGCGTGCAACCCCATGACACCTGTTGGTATGACTCCATGTTTTTAGGCAAGTCCCGAGTGGTTACGCTGAGGACGCTTGATATCCATCCCCTTTATAAAGGGGCGGAGGCCTATCCCTCTTTTCCTCCACCCTTGCGCCTTTTCGCATCTCGAGTTCTAACACCCGAAACCCAAACTCAAGCACCACGGATCCTCCACCATGTCCGAATCCAACCAAGGCCGGTGGGTGGCCTCCTCGGTCACAGAGGAGGACATTGCGAAGCTTAGGGAGGTCGGATATCTGACCGCCGACATCAAGCACAGGCTTCCTGCTCGAGGGCAAGTCATCCCTACTCCCGAGCCCAACGAGAGCGTCGTGTTTGTTTCTCACTTTCTTCGCGGCTTGGGCTTCACCCTTGATCCCTTTGTGAGAGGGCTCATGTTCTATTACGGGTTAGATTTTCACGATCTAGCTCCGAACGCTATCCTTCATATTTCATCGTTCATCGTCGTGTGCGAAGCTTTTCTCCATGTCGCTCCACACGTCGGCTTATGTCTCAAGACCTTCAATGTGAAGCCGAAGATGACTGAGGGGCGACATGCGGAGTGCGGAGGTGCTGTGATAAGCAGGAATGCCGGTGCCCCATGGCCAGAGGGCTCCTTCCTAGAGGTGTCCGATCTATGGCAACAGAGGTGGTTTTATGTCACGGCTCCCAGAGGCACAAAGTGGGTGGCTCCCCCGACTTCTGTTCGGGTCCTCCTTCTCAACTGGTGTGATGGACAGATATAGGACAGGATTGGGGATCTACTGGTGATGTACCAACATTGCAGAGCCGTATCCAGGAGCTTCTTTGAGAGTGACATTAGCCTTGGCAGCATAATTCAGGTAATGCTAATCCGACGGATGTTGCCGTGCAAATGCCGGCCTCTCCAGATGTGGGAGTTCAATCCGGAGGGTCCGCGGACTATTCTGCACTTCTTCGGCCTGACGCTCGAAGGAATGTGTAAATTATTCTTCGGACCACAAGTAAAGTGTCCGGATATCACCGAGGATGCGGGCCTGAGCTGCAATCGCCCAGATACCCAAGTAAGTAACCCAGACACCAAACAACTCGTCTATTTTTGTCATAGTCATTATTCTAAAAATCCTCCGTGGCCAGGAATGGCTCAGCAAGGCGGAAAGAATCAGGTGTCTAGCGCCACTTCCCGAAGGCTCGCCAAGTCCCGCTATAGCAAAGATGCTTGGCCGTGTACTAAGTAAAGTGCCCTTAGGGAAAGACGAAGGGAGGAATAGAGAAGCAGAACTTCACACATTGCACACCCAAACTGGGGGAATTGCTACCTCCCCAAAGGAGGATAGTCGGGGAGGGGAATCAAAGGCCTCCTCCCCGCGCGGGAAGAAAAAGGCCGCCTCCGAAGACTTGGAGACGGAGGTGCCCTAACAAGGGAAGAAAGCTTCCCCAGGGGGCCCTGCCCCGAAGGGCGTCCTTACCGCACCATGCCCACCAACGGGCCAGCCCTCAGCCGAGCTGTAAGTTAATCGTAAATACGAAGGTACTACTTCCTTCTCCGAGAGCAATAACCAGGATCCATTCTTTGCAGTCCGGCTAGTAGCTCTTCTCGACAGAGATTGTCTTCGGGGGACCTCCTTCCGGAGATGATGGAGACCGAGACCCCACCAACCTCTCCGCCTCATGAGGCGGGCGACCCCGAGGTGTCGTCACGGAGGAGTCCAGACCTGCCGAAGCCAGAAGCTAATACTTCGGCCGCCCTGAGCCCAGAGCGTTCAGCTCCCACGGAGGGCGATAAGAAGGGTCTGGCACAATCCGACGTCAGGCCAGATACACTGACGGGCCTTCTGGAGCAAGCTGATCTCTCGGAGGAGCACCGTTCATTAATGAGCATGGTGCTTGAGAAGATTTCATCCGCCACAAGCGGGTTGAATGAAGCCTTTACAAGCCTGCTCAGAGGCTTTGAGGTATGTAATGAAAAATACATATTTTTTGGCTGTGACGCATGCGCTAGGTGTGCTCCATATGGATAGTAGCCCCTGAGACTCTGGTTGTCTGCCCTAGGTGGCAAACGGAGGATCATATTTGTGTAAGTAATGATCGTGCTGCATTTATGCGCAGGTGTCTAAGGATCCGGCAGCCGACCGATCCGTTGAAGTTGCCGAACTAAGGAGGAAGATTGGGTTGATTGATGCCGATATCACACTGGTGAACGAGCGGCTTAACAAGTCACAGGGTATGTGCTATGCTTTCCTTATTATTTTTTGTAGGAAAAACTGAGAGGAGCATAATGCTAATGTTATATGTTTGGACTGCACACGATGCAACTGCTGTGGAAGCCCTGAGGGCGGAACTTGCCCTGGCCAAGGAACAGGCCCGGGCGAGCAATGCAGCTGCCCTGGAGGCGGCCGAAGAATTGAGAGCCGAATAGGCTGTTCGTCGCCGAAGCGAAGAAAAGATAGCCGAGATGGCTGTGGAGCTGAAAAATGCCGCCGACCGGTATGAGCTTCTTGAAAAAGATAATAAGGTTAATGCGGCTGACCTGAAAAAGGCTCTTGATGCGACCAAGGAGACGCGTTCCGAGATTAGGGATGCACGGGAGGAGCTTCGACAGGCCGGGGAAATCACGGCTAGAAACCCTTATTTGTTGCGGATGAAGTTTTTAGATCCGAAGTACGCTCCTCTGGATCGACGCTGGAGTCCTACAGACGCCTATGTAGATTTTGCGAAGAGTGCGGCTGATGCGGCCAAGTTATTTGAGGATCAAAAAGATGATGAAGTGGAAAAGCTGTTCTGGTCGCAGTTCAGTGCTCCAATGCGCACATTGCCTTTGAGTGAGAGGATGGGTGCTGTGGCCGAGCTCCATAGGTTGTCCGGTCTTGCAATTTCGGTCTGTAATAGACCATTTATGGCTGAAGGGGCCTAAGCCGGACAGTTACTTTGGTTTAGTGCAACAATTCCTTGGTGCCGTATCGCGGATCGATGGCATGAAGAGGTCGGCGTGCATAGAGGGTGCACGGATGGCTCTTGCCCGTGTTAAAGCATATTGGACGGATATGGAGGCCACCGTCGTTGCGACCCAGAATCCAGCGGGAGGCCAGGATCCGGCCGAGCACATCTTGGAGCAGGTAGCAGAAGGTGCTCGCTTTATAGAGGCCTAGTGCTTGAAAAATGTCATGTTCGAGTGACAAATAGTGTCATTGTAAAGACAATGTTATTTTGATTATGGAGGCTATATTTATACTTTTCGCCCGAAAGTGTTGTTGTGCCTCCTGTGTGGCTGTTTCATATGTATATATATATATATATATATATGTGTGTGTGTGTGTGTGTGCAATTCTGAAAGTTAGCAGTCGTTGGCGTCAGCCCCCACGCATATGATGCGGGGGTGTTCGCGAAAATATGCGTAATCACACTTGATCCAACGTCTTGGTCCATTAAGGAGGTGATCACACGTCGAACTAGGCAACCGGACTATATAGCTTTAACACTTTCACTTAGACATAGGAGCTTGACGGTGGGGCTACTATGTAGCCCCTTGTACCTTTGCGTGCATCCGAATCCGGGCGCATGTGTACATGACCGGTAAGCGGTCCTTGCGGAGGAACCCTAAAGGTTCTAATGAGTCTTCGAGTGGTTGAATAGTCTCTCGCTATATCATGACAGTCATTTTTTGGCTTTATCTACTGAGGTGCTCATCCGGAATAACCAGGGCACAATCGTAGTAGTTCTCCTTTGGCCACCTTAGCCGATAAGAACGGAACGTAAGGCAGCGAACCCAGGAGTCGGGCAAACCCAACATTTGACCAAAGACATGATTCGGAGCTGATGCATATAAGGCCAAACTTGCGATGCCGAACACTCCCGAAGGTATTCGGACTTTATAATGTATACTGGGCTGAGTAACACCCCTTATTATGAACCCTGTATTCCCAGGTACGTGCATTAGTCTGTCGTGGCGAAATGCCAATAATGGCAGTATCCTCTGTGGGTGTAGTACCCATGGGATGTGTAAGCAACAAGAGACAATAAATAAGGTTTACACAGGGGCTTAATCTAAAGAGAAACCTTTGAGCGGGGCCCTGCTGCACGTCTGCGCCTTTGTCCCCGTTGTGCCGTGTCCTGGGAGGGTGTCGCACGAATGGTGTATGTAAAAGAAAAACTCATGTAGAAGAGTATGACATAAGCGTGCGAAAAGTTGGCTATCACTAATGGATAGTAAAAGTGTAAGACATTGGCCTGTTAATAAGGTTAGGTCTAGAATTGGGCTTTATTAGTTATCTATAGCCCCTGGTGTCCTCTATGGGATTACATGTGTGGTGCCTAGATCGGGTTGATCTGGGCTGCCGGACTCGTCTAACCGTGTTCGTGGTCTTAACGACCAATCATGCTTTCTGGTATTAGAGGCCGCTTAGAGTCCGGCTGCTGGAGCCGTCGCGTATTCGTCCGTGCGTAAGAAACACTCTGTACTTCCGTTAACGGTGATGACGCCGAGTGGACCGGGCATCTTGAGTTTAAGGTAGGCGTAGTGCCGTACTACGTTGAAGCGGGCAAAGGCCTCTTTCCCCAGCAATGCGTGATAAACCATTTGGAGGGGGGCGATGGCGAAGAGTAGTTTTTCGCTTCTGAAGTTGCTTGTGGAGCCGAATATCACCTCTAATACGAGGGAGCCCCTGCAGTGGGCTTCGACGCCTGGTATCACCCCTTCAAAGGTGGTGTTATTGTGGTTGATTCTGGATGGGTCTATCCCCATCCTGCGGACAGTGTCTTGGCATATTAGATTAAGACTACTGCCGCCGTCCATGAGGACGTGAGTAAGATGGTATCCGTCGATTATTGGGTCGAGCACCAAGGCAGCTGATCCTCCATGCCAAATACTAGTCGGGTAGTCCCAGTGATCGAAAGTGATCGGGTAAGCCGACCAGTGGTTAAGTTTGGGTGCAACAGGCTCTATAGCGTGTGCGTCTCTGAGTGCGCGTTCGCGCCTTCTCGTGGATATGTGAGTCGCATGGATCATGTTTACTGCTTTTACTGCTAGTGGGATTTTTTTTGTCCCCCAGTGTTCAGCTAGCAAGGCTCGTCCTCGTCTTCACTTGGTGTTTCCCTTCCCTTGTGTTTGGCATTTAATTTGCCGGCCTGCTTGAAGACCCAACATTCTCTATGAGTGTGGTTCGCAGGTTTTTCGGGGGTGCCATGAATTTGGCATAGTCTGTCCAAGACTTTATTCAGGCCAGACGGTCCCTCTTTGTTGCCTTTGAATGGCTTATTTTGTTGACCGGGTCAAGAGCCCCTGAATCCGACGTTGACCGCTGTGTTGTCCAGACTTTCTTCCTTGTTTTGACATTTGTTTTTATTGCGCCGTGGCTTCCCATTGCCATCCCTGATTTCGGATGTACTTGGGTCGCTGGTGTCTCTACCGGCCAACCAGCTATCTTCACCCGCGCAAAAGCGGGTCATAAGGCTGGTTAGGGCTGCCATTGTCCTTGGCTTTTCTTGGACGAGGTGTCTGGCAAGCCACTCGTCCCGGATACTATGCTTGAAGGCTGCTAGGGCTTCGGCATCCAGATAGTCGACAATTTGATTCTTCTTAGTGAGGAATCTGTTCCAGAGCTTGCGGGCGGACTCTCTGGGCTGCTGAATTATGTGACTTAAATCGTCCGTGTCCGGAGGTCGGACATAGGTCCCTTGAAAATTGGCCCTGAAGGCATCCTCGAGTTCCTCCCAACTTCCGATTGAATTTTCGGGGAGGCTTTTCAACCAGTGCCGAGCTGGTCCCTTCAACTTGAGAGGAAGGTATTTCATGGCATGGAGGTCATCCCCACGAGCTATGTGAATATGAAGGATAAAGTCCTCAATCCAGACCCCAGGGTCTGTTGTTCCGTCGTATGCCTCTATGTTCACAGGTTGAAAACCTTGTGGAAATTCATGGTCCAGTACCTCTTCGGTGAAGCATAGCGGGTGAGCAGCCCCTCTGTTTCTGGACGTGTTATGGCATGCCGTCGGCTGTTGATGTGTCCGGTACTGATTCCGAACTGGTATCCGATCAGTCTGATCATTTTGGTGACCATAGTCCTGTGCCGGGGCGTGTCCTCTGGATCCATAGATAGACCTGGTTGCGCCAGCCTTTTTATCTAGGAGCTCACGTAAATTGTGTGCTTCGTCGGTAGCTGCTCTATTGTGGTTTCGGAGTGGTTTGTTCAGCCTATTAGTCGTTTTGTACTTTGGTGGAACGGCCTCGTCGTCGAATTTTGGTAGCAGCTTGCGCTTTGGATAGCTCTTTGTTTGGCGATCGTCGCCGTACTTTTCTTTAGTGTCTAGCACTTTATTCCATCTGCGATTGAGCGTTTCCTGTGCGGCTTTAAGTTTTTGCTTCTACTTCTTTAGGCTTCTCGCAGTGGCCATAAGCCTTCTGTGGAGGTTATCTCGTTCCATGCGTGTTTCCGGGATGATGATTGCATCATCATCCGGACTGTGCTCTTGTCCCGGGGCGGTTTGGTGAGTTCGTCCCTCGGGATCATTGTGATCGGGCGTCTGCTCCGAGCTATGTTCGGCGTGACCTGGTTCATCCTACTCCATTGCTGGGTCCATATGGTCGTTGTTGCCTTCGGAGTTGACTGTGGTGTCGATCTTTCTAGCATTGTTATGGCTATTTTTACTGCGTCGTTTTGGCTTTTGTCCGGGGGTTTTATCCTCCGGTTTGTCGCCGTCGTCCTCTTTAGGCGTATCCACCATGTATATATCGTATCACGAGGTGGCAGTCCAGCGCCCCGTTGGTTATGAATCGTTTCCTGCACCGACGTCCATACCGTCGATATCATCAAAGTCAAAGTCAAGCATGTCTGATACATCGTCGACAGTGGCTATGAAGTGGGTGGTGGGTGGGCAACAGATTTCTTTGTCGCCTTCTTCCCCTTTGAGCTGAACATAGTTCGACCAAGAGTCTCCTGACAAAGAGAGAGACTTTAGTGAGTTCAGCATGTTGCCAAAGGGTGAGTACTGGAAGATATCCGCAGCGGTGAACTCCATTATCGGAGCCCAACCAGGTTCGGCGGGCTCGGGAGTGCGCGGACTGGAACCTACAGCCAGATACGAGTTCGGGGGTCCGATGTCACATGCTTCCTTGGGGGTGAAGTCTGTGTCCGGCTCTACCGCTGATGGGTGTGTGGCCGTCGGGGCGGGGTCCATCCACCCGTCCTCGGGAGACGCAATCTGCCCCGAATTTAGGTCCGGGGCTCCTGCAGGGGCGATATCTCGAGCATTGTCTGACAGTAGGTCTAAGCCGTGCTCATCGTGACTGTCCGGCCCGCCTGGCATAGGCCTGAATCCTTTGAAGATCAAGTCTCCGTGGATATCGGCCGTTCAGGGTGTGGATTCGGTTTTTTCAGTTTGAGTTGGTTCAGTTTATACGGTTTTCTTTTTATATGGTTTTTATACTTCGGTTTATATGGTTTTATACAAAATATGCTTCGGTTTTGGTAATAACCATTTTGTTTCGGTAATAACCAAAATAACCAAAGTTGACGCGAATTTTTAAAATACATACATTTTTACGTCAAAACAAAATTGGTATTGTTTCCAAATAATGGTACTAATCTAGTATTACCATCAGGGACGTACGTGCATGTAGAGCTAAAGCTGAATTGACATGTAAGAGCCCATGTTTCCAAGCCCGCATGCATAGAACTGAATGAATAACCCAGGAGCTAGCCCATCAAGTATCAAGCCCACTCAAGCTTGAGTCCGCAAGCCCAATAAAAATTTCTACTGCTGCGTTGGTGTGTGTTGGTGCGCGGAGCTCCCGTGAGAATAGTCCCACCTCACCAGTTGAGGCAGCACGTAGCCGGCTAGCTGGCTATATAATGGAGGGGCATTGCAGCTAATGAAAGCACACAACTCTAAGCTTCTCCCTGTTGGCTTTTGGCAGCATAGTTTTTTCCATCTTCGGTTAATTCGGTTTAACTGAACGGTTTTCGATTTTTAACCCAAAAACTGATGATCAAATGGTTTCTAAAATTCAAAACTGAAACTGAAACCGAAAACCAAAAAACTGAAATTTTGGTTTGGTTTGGTTTTTGGTTTCCGGTTCGGTTTTGCACACCCTGATCGGCCGTGTAGTTTAGGTTTCCGAATCTGACCTAAAGGCCAGAGGCGTAGCTGTCGATCTGCTCCAGATGACCAAGCGAATTGGCCCGCAGTGCGAAGCCACCGAATACGAAGATCTGTCCGGGAGAAAAGTCTCACCCTGGACCATGTTGTTGTTGACGATTGAAGGAGCCATCAGTCCTTGCAGCGACGACACAGAGGAACTCTCAATGAAAGCACCAATGTCGGTGTCAAAACCGGCAGATCTTGGGTAGGGGGTCCCGATCTATTTGTCTAAGGCTAATGGTAACATGAGGCAAGGGGCACAATGTTTACCCAAGTTCGGGCCCTCTCAATGGAGGTAAAACCCTACTTCCTGCTTGATTGATATTGATGATATGAGTGTTACAAGAGTTGATCTATCACGAGATCGTAGAGGCTAAACCCTAGAAGCTAGCCTATGATGATTATGATTCTGTCTCTAAGGACTAAACTCCCTGGTTTATATAGACACTGGAGAGGGCTAGGGTTTACATGGGGTCGGTTACAAAGAAGGAAATATAATATCTGGATCTCCAAGCTTGTCTTCCACGCAAAGAAGAGTCCCATCCGGACACGGGACGAAGTCTTGAGTCTTGTATCTTCACGGTCCAACAGTCCGGCCAAAGTATATAGTCCGGCTGTCCAGATACCCACTAATCCAGGACTCCCTTAGGCACCCCTCCACCGTCTACTGTTCATCCAGCCCTCCACACCACGGGGTCCTGTTCAACCACACCTCCACCATCTACTGTTCATCCAGCCCTCCACACCACGGGGTCCTGTTCATCCAGAGGCAACGCCACCGCTCACTGTTCTTCCAAATCCCCCCGCAACGCTCACTGTTCATCCAATCGATCGGCTTCAGTTAGCAGCAGTAGCGAAGGAATCGGTCGATCGGGTTTAGTTAACAGCCATCGATCAATCACTCCGGTTCAGTAACGCGTAGCCTACAGTGCAATCACTCAGGTTCAGTTAGAGCCCAACGCCTCGCTCGGGTTCAGTTAGAGCCAACGCCTCGCTCACACGCGCGTACATGTACGAGAGAAACGCGCATCGCTCGGCCCCCGACTTCCCACCTTAACTGGGAACTAACCGAAATTTTCCTCGCCCTCGCTTCTACCATGGTTTTTTCCGTCACGGACGGCCCAAAGAATGTCATGTAGCTGCTTCTCCGGCCCACCCAGGACGAAAAGCCCATTTTTTGTCATAGAAGTAGGAGCCCACCACATCTATGATGATACCGGGTTTTGTCACAATTATCGTCATAGAAGTGTCATATGTATGACATAATTTTTTTTCGTTCGTCCCAAAATGTCATGGATGTGTCTTTTTTTTGTAGTGTTTGCACGTAGCGATGACTGGAGAGTATTGCAAAGGTTTGAGTAGAGGAATTTGTTTAATGAAGTTGCACAACAAGATGATGCTTACATTGTTCCTGATGTACAAGATAACACAGATGTTCCTAATATCTTTGAGAACCATCATGTCAATGATGCCGGCGAAAAGATTGCCTGTCGTGCTGTGGACATACAAGAGTTGATCAAGAAAAAGCCAACGTTCGAGGACGTTGAGGACGAAGAAGAAGATGACACCTTGGGGAATTATGATTCAGACTGATACACATGGCGAAGATGTTGACGCTGCTGCTGCGGATGATGATTACATTGCTTTTGTCGTATTTTCCTGTCAGAAGATGTTTTTTCATCTACTATGTGAAATTGTGTTTGCTATGACAACTGAAACCTGATGAACATGTTGTTTAGTATTTTGCTGTGAGAACACCACTTGTTATGTATGCTGATTTGTGTTTGGTGATTGTATGACGACTAAAACATGATGACATTGTTCTTTAGTTGTACTCATATTTGGCTGTGGAACTTGAATTTGATGACATAGTTTGCTGTTGGACTGCAATTTGCTCGACGTCTTCGAATGAGAACAAAGCTGACCCGACAGGGCCTCTGATATTTATTTATTTATGAGCAAAAGGGGATACCCCCTAATTTCCGTAAATAGAAATCATTAGATGTTCACAACACTACGCCCAGCCTGCGAAACAGGTTTCATTCATTACTAGTTTAAGCGCAGTGCTCATGTCATAGCCACTGAATACATCACGGGTGCTACATACACTGCAAATAAAGAGACAATCATCCTACAGAGCACATCGATTTTTCCAATTATCTTCACAAGCTCTTTCATCTCCTCATTGCTGTCAAGGCCGTTCAGCAGCTGTTACTTGGCCATGATCAGAGGAACTGTATCTTTAACCTTCTGCTCTACATCTTCCTCTTCTGCCATTCCTTCAGTTACTTGTCCAACACCCCAACTTGCTGGTATTGGGATTCCTTGGCTAACCAAATAATCAGCGTAGTTGCATTGCCCCACATCAGCAACTTCCCAGAAATACAAATCACATGAATCTTCCCTTTTCTGCACGAATCAAATTGGAAGATCATCAACCAAACTATTAAAAAAAATTAGCAACTAAAAGCAGCAGAAGAACACTTAAACATATTATTACCCCATGATTCGGGTATTTGTAGAAGACTCGGCCAGGGTTGAGGATTGTGGTTGAGACGCGATGGATGACTCTGCGTGATTTGCAGCAGTGGCACCACACCAACGGCAGTGGGTTGCAATGAGCAATCGGCTGCGGTGCGCGTGCCAGCGAGGGTGTGATGAGACCCATAGGCGATGGTACGTGTGGTGACTTGGCGCATATCTGGTTGTTGCCTGCTGAAGAGCAGGTGGACGAGCAGCCAGCAGACATGGTTGCTGCGTCCAGAGCTTCTGATGCTAGGCAGAGTAAGTAGAGAAGAGGAGAAGCGAACGTTGGATATGTCAGTTTCATTACTTGCAGAGTAGCATAGCACCATATATAGTCATAGTCTAGGTTTGGATTCGAACCAGCTATAGGAGCACGTCTCTATTTTTTCTAAAACTCGGCAATGTCTCTTTACTGGTACACTAGCTTGTTCTTTACGCCTTCCCAAGTCTTTGATTTTCTTTCCCTTCTTTTGCGAGGAAGGAAGGAGGACAAAATTGAGTTCCTGGGACTCGAACCCAAGACCTCTCGGTTGAAAACCAAGGGTGCTAGTCACTTTTGTGGCAAACGTTCCCTGGGAGGAGGACGGCAGACAAATGCATTTTCCTCGCACTTTTAGTTGCGACACAAGATCGAACGGTCGCAGTTTCGGGAATGTTATCAGGCCAACGAGCCCAGTTTTTCTTTTCTTCCTATATATATAAAAGTATGCTACTTGGTGTCGGCTTAGTCAACAAATGATTGTGCCAACCTTGACCGTTGGATTGACATTCAACGTCTGTCGTGTTTCTTCAGTCTCTTCTTCCTTGAGCCGCCAAAGCCAAACCAGCGCCGGCGGGACCGCCTGCTCCCGCCTCCCATGGCTGGCTGTGCTACCGCGCACGCATCATGGCCACATCGCACCCTAAAACTCTGTGCATCTTCGCTGGCTCTTGTTCGTTCCCGTCCGAGGCCTCACCATCGTCCTCCGCCTTGGTTAGCTCGCCGCGGCGCCGCCCTCCGACGTTGTCAACATGGTCAACAACCGAGAGGAATAAGGAGATGACTGTACATGGTGAGGATGACAGTAGGGACCCAGAAGCGCGCGCAGTAATTTTGTTTTTTCGGGACGGAGAAGGGTATCAACTGGGTTGTGCGGGACCTGTGGCCCGCCTAGCCCAGGCTTTTATTTCATATGTTTAGCACATGACTAGCCCAGTTTGTTTTTTTTCCTTTCTGAAAATGGCTAGCCAGCTATTTTGCTTTTTTGCAGAATAACCAACGTAGGCCTACTTGCTTTTCTATGCCCTGCTGGGCCGGAAATCTTTCAAGACAAGGAGGGATGCATTTTGCCCAGAAAATGGGCTATAAGTAATAAGAAATGGGTTGTAAAATATAAAATACAGCAAACATGCAATTAGTTCCAATATACTATTTTCTTTCGGATTTTGATATTTTAAATTTCATTATTTCTGTGCGGGTAAAATTTCATAGAATTTAAATTAAGGTATATTTAGATTTAAAATTAATTTGAATCTGGCTAGAAATTTTGGGCTGTATGCTGTTTGGGATAGATTTGGAGGCTGACTTGTGGGTCTACTAGGTTGACATGTACTTTGGCTTTGTCAACTTAGTCCACAAACAATTCTAGCAGCAGTGACCGTTGGATGTTAATTCAACGGCCGTGCTGCTTCTTCAATATTTGATCTTCTTGCTCCAGCCATCCAAACCAGTGCTAGTGGGACTGCCTGCTCCCGCCTCCCGTGGCCGACTGTGCTTCCGCACAAGCCGTACCGCCCCACCCTACTTCATTGCTGGCCAGGCCATTCCTCTACTCACCCACACCTCCTGTTATTTTCCGGCGACGATAGTCGGACCAGTAAACCCTTGTACTCCCCACCGTGTGGGCAACCATTGCCGAGTCTTCCCCGGCTCTGTGTTGTTCCCTTCCTAGGCCTCGCCGTCGTCCACCGCCATGGTGCTCTTTGCGTGGCCTGGTCAACGTGGTCAACGAACGACATCCATCGGACGTGGACTGTACTTGGAGAGGCTGACAGCTGGGTCCATGGCCGCACACAAGGAAATGCCTCCTTATTACGCGCAAAATAATGATTCCTCCACCTGACAGCTGGGACCCATCGGAAGGGCCTCTGTATTTTGTGAAAAAAACGTTCCCCCCGCTGACAGGTCGGACCCACCAACTATATCTTTGCACGCAAGGAAGTGCCTCCTTATTATGCACAAAAAATGAATACCCCCTGCTAGCTAGGACCCGCCATAGTGGGAGGATGACTTGTGGGCCAACTAAGTTGACGGGGACGGAGGGCTTTGTCAACTTAGTCAATATAACGGCCGTAGTGCTTCTTCAACCTCTGGTCTTCTTGCTCCAGCCGCCCAAACCAGCGCCGGTCGTGCCGCGTGCTCCTGCCTCCCGTGGCCGGCTGTAATGCCGCAGAGGCCTCAGCGCCCCCTACTACTCCCACCGCTGGCCAGGTTATCCCTCTACTCATCCACACCCCATGTTATTCTGTGGCGACGGCAGCCTCACACCGCAGCCGAACCAGTGAACCCTCGTTCTCCTCTTTGTGTAGGCTTCCACTGCCACGTCTTCCCCGGCTTCGCGTCATCCCCTTCCTAGGCCTCACCGTTGTCCACCACCCTGGTGCTCTTGGCGCAGTGTGGTCAACATGGTCAAGGAACGACTTCCATCGGACGTGGACTATACGTGGAGAGGCTGACAGGTGGGTCCACGGCCGCAGCAAGGAAGTGCCTCCTTATTACGTGCAAAATAATTATTCCTCCACCTAACAGCAGGGACCCACTAGATAGGCCACCGTATTTTGTGAAAAAAAACGTTTCCCCCCTGACTGCTGGGACCCACCAGCTACATCTTCGCACGCAAGGAAGTGCATTCGGGCAAAAAAAACAATTTGCCCCCTGACTGCTGGGACCCACCAGCAACATCTTCGCACGCAAGGAAGTGCATGACAGTCGGGACCCACCTGGTCAAAGCGTACGTAGCGTTTTCATTCTGGTCGCGAACATGTACGTACATACTGGTGGATGTAGAGGCGCGCACGTGTCGTAGTAGAGGCACGCACGTAGCATGTACACGTACGTACATCGGCCAGTGTGCAAGAAAGAAAATATGGCCACGTATGTGTACATATGGGCGGGGTCTCGAACGCCTACTTGTGCATACGTACGGCCAGGGATCATGTACATGGCTGGGTCGGAATGGAGAAACAACATCATCATCGTATTCATGGGGAGCCAACCGGCTGGGTCGGAACGGAATGCGTCGTCGTGTTCATCGGGAGGGCTTGGACGGAACAGGCGATTGAAACGAGGCCTGGCGTACCACAGAACAAAGGAAACGGCCTTGTGTTCGATCGGCCACGTTCGAAACGGGATCCTGTTCATCAGGAGGGGTCTGGCGTACCGCAAAACGGAGGAAACGGACTTCTGTTGGACCTCCTATGGTCGAAACAGGGTCCTGTTGATCAGGAGGGGTGTGGCGTACCGCAAAACGAAGGAAACAGACTTGTGTTGGAGCGCTACGGTCGAAACGGGGGTCCTGTTCATCGGCAGGGGTGTGGCATACCGCAAAACGGGACTCCACGGGATACTGTTCATCTCCACCGCCGACCTCCTCCAGCCTCCACTGGCTACTGTTCATCCACCATCGACCTCCTCCAGCCTCCACCTGTGACTGTTCATCCACGGGCTCCTGTTCATCCAGCCTCCACCTCGCACTACTCCACCGGCTACTGTTCAACCACCCCTCTCCACGGGCTCCTGTTCAACCACCCCTCCACGAGATAATGTTCATCCACCGCTCCACCATCTATAGTTCATCCAGCCCTCCACGGGGTCGTCCTGTTCATCCAGCACTCCATGGGGTCCTGTTCATCCTGCCCCAAACGGCACGATCGATCGGGGTCCTGTTCATCCTGAGGCAACGCCACGGGGTCCTGTTCATCCACCCCCACCGCTCACTATTCGTCCACCTCCCTGCAACGCTCACTATTCATCCAGAGGCAGCATCGATCGGCTTGAGTTAGCAGAAGTAGCGAAGGAATCGCTCGATCGCGTTCAGTAACGCGTAGCCTGCAGTGCAATCGCTCGGGTTCAGTTAGAGCCCAATGCCTCGCTCGGGTTCAGTTAGAGCCAAGGCCTCGCACACACGCGTGCGTGTATGAGAGGAATGCGCATCGCTTGGCCCCCAACCACTCACTGTAACCAGGAACTCGCCGAAATTTTCCCTGCCCTCGCTTCTACCACGTTTTTTCGTCATGGACGGCCCAAAGAATGTCATGCAGCTGCGTATCCGGCCCGCCCAGGACGAAAAGCCCATTTTCTATCATGATTTTTTTGTCATAGAAGTAGGAGCCCACCAAATCTATGATGATACCGGGTTTTGTCACAATTATCGTCATAGAAGTGTCATAAGTATGACAGAAAAAAATTGTTCAGCCCAAAATGTCACGGATGTGTCTTTTTTTTGTAGTGAAGGCCGTTTCCTCCATTCTGTGGTACGCTAGGCCTCGTTTCGATCGGATGTTCCGTCCAAGCCGGTTGGCTCCTGATGAACACGATGATGCAGTTTCTTCGTTCCGACCCAGCCATGTACACGAGCCCTGGCTGTATGTATGTGCGAGTAGGCGTTTGAGACCCTGCCCGTATGTAGGTACGTGGCCATATTTACTTTCTTGCACCCTCGCTATACGTACGTGTACATGCTACGTCCGCGCCTCTATTATGACACATGCCCCTTCCTTACTCGGCCACGGTTCATCGCTGCAGCCTGCAGACAGACTGATCGACCAGTATGTATGTACACGTTCGCGACCAGAATGACAACGCTACATACGCTTTGACCAGGTGGGTCCCGACTGTCAGGTAGGATAAGGAGGCACTTCCTTGCGTGTGAATATGTAGCCGGTGGGTCCCAGCAGTCAGGTGGGAAACATTTTTTCATGAAATACGGTGACCCGTCCGATGGGTCCCTACTGTCAGGTGGAGGAATCATTATTTTGCGCGTAATAAGGAGGCACTTCCTTGCTGCGGCCGTGGACCCAGCTGTCAGCCTCTCCACATACAATACTCTTCCGACGGAAGTCGTTCCTTGACCACGTTGACCAAGCCGCGCCGAGAGCACCATGGCGGTGGACGACAGCGAGGCCTAGGAAGGGGAGGACGTGGAGCCGGGGAAGACGAGGCAGTGGAAGCCCGCGCGGAGAGGAGTACGAGGGTTCACTGGTTCGGCTGCCGTCGCCGCAGGGCCTGGCCAGTGGTGGGAATAGTAGGGGTGGTGAGGCCTCTGCGGCAGCACAGCAGGCGACGGGAGGCAGGAGCATGCGGCATGACCGGTGCTGGTTTGGGCGGCTGGAGCAAGAACACGAGCGGTTGAAGAAGCACTACGGCCGTTGGATGGACATCATACGGCCACTTGAGCTAGAATCGTTCATATTGACTAAGTTGACAAAGCCATCCGTCCCCGTCAACTTAGTAGGCCCACAAGTCAGCCTCACACTATGGTGGGTCCCAGCTAGCAGGGGGAGTATTCATTTCTTGTGCGTAATAGGGAGGCACTTCCTTGCATGCGAAGATATAACTTGTGGGTCAGAGCTGTCAGCGGGGGGAACATTTTTTCGCGAAATACAAAGGCCCTTCCGGTTGGTCCCAGCTGTCAGGTGGAGGAATCATTATTTTGCGCGTAATAAGGAGGCCTTTCCTTGTGTGCGGCCGTGGACCCAGCTGTCAGCCTCTCCACGTACCGTCCACTTCTGATGGATTTCGTTTGTTGACCACGTTGACCACGTCGTGCCGAGAGCACCAGGGCGGTGGATGACGGCGAGGCGTAGGAAGGGAACGACATGGAGCCGGGGAAGATGCGGTAGTGGACGCCCACGCTGAGGGGAGTACGCGCGCTGACTGGTCGGCTGCGGGGTGAGGCTGACATCGCCGAAAAATAACAAGATGTGCGGGTGGGTAGAGGGATGGCCTGGCGGCAGCACGGCCGACCACGGGAGGAGGGACCAGGCAGTCCCACCGGTGCTGGTTTGGGCGGCTGGAGCAGGAAGATCAGAGATTGAAGAAGCACGGTGGCCGTTAGATGGACATCCAACAGTCACTGCTCTGTGTTGACTAAGTTGACAAAGCTTTGCGTACGCATCAAAAAAATTTAGGACAGCGTCATCATCAACCTAGTAGGCCCAGAAGTCAGCCTCCAAATCTGTGGAAAACAGCATACAACCCATTAGCCATTATTTTCAATAATTTACAGCCCATATTCTAATTCTTAAGGATATTTTGAAGCCCATATTCTCTTTATTAGCGTTACATACCATATATTTTAGGCACTGCTAAAAAATTCAACAAAATTTGCATATTTCGGTGGGGTCCGAACTCTTTTGATCACGAAATTTCGATTCATGTTAAAAATAATTTTAAAAAAATTATATAAGAAAATTCAAAAAAATTCTCCACAAAAAATGAATGAAATTTAAAATATTTACTAGCAAGACGCCCTTGCGTTGCACAGAACATGAAGATACATTTGTATGAGTAGTTTATCTTATGGAAGAAAAGGATGAACGAAGGAAGGCCGTATCTGCAAATGTGGAGAGGAGTGCGAGTAAATTGTCATAGTTTCCTTCCTATCCGTTAGATATAGATTAGACGGTCTATATTGCAGGATGGAAGGCACACCATCATCATCAACTCTGCTTTTTATAAGAGGAGAGAAATCCAGAAAAAACGATATTTTAATGTAATTGCCGGTTGGCTTTGGTTTAAAATTTTACAATCCATTTCTTACAACTTATAGACCATTTTCTAGGGAAGCCCATTTCTTACTACTTACATCCCTCCTCGTCTTGAAAGATTTGTGGCCCAACAGGGCTGAGAAAAGCAAGTAGGCCTCGGTTGGGTATTCTAAAAAAAAGAACTGTGCTAGCCATTTTCAGAAAGAAAAAATATATCAACTGGGCTCGTTATGTGCTTAAATAAAAGCGTAAGTGTGGGCTAGACGGGCCACAGCCCCCGCACAGCGCGCAGTTGAGCTCCGTATCAAAAACTAAAAAACAACTAGGTGAGCTGCTACGTCCCTGGTGTTATCCGCTCATTTTAGTTTTCTCGTTTATTGACTACATTGACAATGGCGTGGGACCTAGTTGTCAAACAATTAGGAGGAAGTATTATTTTTGGCTTGTAGGAGTAATAACGAGGCACTTGCTTGCGTAATGCAATGACCCAGGTGGGTCCCTACTATCAGCCTCTCCACGTATAGTCATCTCCTGATTCCTCTCGGTTGTTGACCATGTCGACAATGCCAGACAGCGGCGGCACAACGAGTGAACCAAGGCAGAGAACGACGACCTTTCGCCGCCTCACCTAAGCTGCTCCATCGACCACCCTCGAGGTTCACACGTGAGGTGTTGAACGACAGAGCCGTATCAGGAATGGTGAAAGAGGAAATCACCCTCGATGACCACGACCGAATAGCTACACTACAAAATTATCATCAGGAGTGCGTTATGAGTGATCACCCTCGGCACTCAATAGTAGCTCTGCAGAGTCGAGCAATAAAAGGGGCGTGATGTGATGTGAGGTGTCTGGCTCTGGTCATCGATCACGTTGATCGAGTCATCGATGATGAAGCAGGGGCAACAAGGACAAGGTGGAGGTCACTGATGGATCACTTACCAACCTATACCAAACAGTTTAGGATAAGGAGGTAGGTAACAATAAGCAGGTTACAAAACCAGGCTATGCACCGGAATAGGAGCAATCAATAACAGTAGCAAAATCTAATGCAAACATGAGAGAATGGAATGGGCGATATCGGGATGATCAAAGGGGGGGGGGGGCTTGCCTGGTCGCTCAGACAAGAAGGCGGGTGGTCGTCGACGTAGTCGATCACAGGGGCATCAGCAACGGTCTCGGGGTCTACTGGAGAGAAGAGGGAGAAGAAATGATAAATACACGCAAACATATGCATAACAAGGCAATAAGCGGTGCTAGGTGTGTTCTAACGCAGTGCTAGGCGATACTGGCGAAGGGGGAAACATCCGGGAAAGTTTTCCTGGTTTCAGACGTCTGTCAGACCGATGAACCGGAGATGAAAGGTTCGATGTCTGGCGGGTGAACGGACCATGTATTCGGATTCATCTCGTTGTTCTGAGCAACTTTCATGTACAAAGTTTTTCGATCCGAGTTACGGTTTAATTTTTACGAATTTTCAAAATTTTAAATAATACTCTGGAATTTAAATTAATTCGAAAATAAAGGTTAAATGCTAGATGCACCCAGCACAGGGTAAACAGAAGTGCACCCAGTGGCTGACAGGTGGGCCAGGGGCTCCCAGTTGACCAGTCAACGCTTGACTGGTCAACAGGGGGTGGGGCCCCCTGTCATTCTCACAGCAAACTAATTACAGATTAGGCAGTTTAATTAGCAGATTAAGTTAAACTAATCAAGTTAATTAGGATAAACAAACAACGTTATTTAACTTGTTAATTGTTTTTATTAAATGTTTTTTTGTTTTACAGAAAAAGGGGGCGTGGGGCCTGCTGGCAGTGGCACAAGGCCAGCCCAGCGGAGCGGGTTAACGGGCGGAGCCCCTGGGGTCGAGCGCAGGCCCCGGGCGGGCGCTCGCCCAGCAGGGCTGGCGAGGCCATGGCCATGGTCGGTGGTGGTCCCGAGTGGGCGGCCGCCGGCGAGGAGGAGGGCCGCGGGTGAGGGGGAACAGCGGGCGGTGAAGGCGGGGCGCAGTCGTCGATGTGCAGCAGCAGGCCGAGGCGGGGGCAGGGACTCGCCAGGGCGCAGCTGGGCCGCCGGGGAAAGGAGCCAGCAGGCGGGGCGAGGCCGCGCGTAGGCGGGCATGGCCAGGGAGGAGCGGGCGCGAGCGGGGGCAGGCGCGGGTGGCCAAGGGCATGGCCGTACGTGGCCAGGGGTGCGCGGGAGGGCAGACAGTGACGCGGTGAGCACGAGCTACGACGGCATCGGGCACGGAAGTGACGGCGGCCTACAACAGTGGTTCAATGGGGAAAATAGGGGGAACCGGAGGAGAAGCTCACAGCGAGCCTGTACACGTGCTAAGTGGGCTCGGGGAGGGCTCGACGACGCCGGAATCGAAGACGAACACCGGCGGTGGTCTGAGGTTGAAGACGACCTCGAACGGGGCGTTGTTGTGGAGGCATCCGGTGTCAGGACCCCGACTCAATGCCACATCGATCTAGCATGTAACACCTCATATCACTTTGCGGCCTCACGCACGGTATTCCCACGGGTGTCGCCTTACCTTTGCCCGGGACCGTTTGCGCCTTTTGGCACACGTATATGACAGTGTCGCTAGCATCCATATGATAAGGAGCCCGGGCTGACATGGCTAGTCGTAAACCCAAAGCGGCACAGACTTACAGGGACAGGCATCCATGACCCAGCATCGAACGTGTCGGTCATCAGCGAGTGAATCCAGACTGTAGCACTGGGCTAGCAGGACTCCGGTGAACCGGGCTGTAGCGGGCTAACAGGACTCCGGTATTCACCGCGTGACATTTCCCCGAAGGGACAGACACAGGAACGAAGAAGGACACATGCCGGCCAGCCTAAGTGTTCCGGAGCAGTAGCAAGCTACCATGGCTCGGTGGAAACACTAGGAGACATTTCTCCGTAAGAGAGGCTACTAAAGATAAACAACTAGATGGTCAGATCCCACACATACCAAGCATTTCAATAACATACACACAATATGCTCCATATGTGCAAATACAACATGGCATCACAACATGACTCTATGACTCAAGTAATCTATTCAATAGGCTCCGAGGAGCGAGATATTACAAACATGGGTCTCATGACCCAACATTCAGAGCATACAAATCAAGCACAAGCGGAAGCTATCATGTCTGAGTACAGACATCTATAAATGAAAAAGGCTGAGAAGCCTGACTATCTACCAAATCCTGCCGAGGCACAAGATCGTAGCTGAGGTAACAAGCTAAACGTCGAAGACCACGCGGAAATACTAGTGAGACTGAAGTCTCTCTGCAAAAACATAAAATAGGCAAACGTGAGTACAAATGTACCCAGCAAGACTTACATCAGAACTATCTACATATGCATCATTATCAACAAAGGGATGGTGGGGTTTAACTGCAGCAAGCCAGCTTTGACTCGGTGGCTATCCTGAACTACGACTGCGAGTAACTTTTTTGAGGTGGCGCACACGAGTCCACATATTCACCATATCAATACACCACTATGGATCCGCTCCCGTCTCCCTACGAGAACGCCATCCATAGCACTCACGCTTATCTTGCGTATTTTAGAGTATCCACTTTCACTTGTCTATGAACTGATATAACCAACCCAGAAGTCCTTTTCCGCGGACACGGCTATTCGAATAGATTAGGTTAACCCTGCAGGGGTGTACTTCTTCACACACGCTCTCACCACTTACCGCTGTTTACACGACATGTACTCGGCAACCTTCAAGCGGAAGCCCAACGTGGGTGTCGGCCACGACCTACCTAATCACCTAAGTCTCTAGTCCAGGTTTATCGCCTATTCGGGTTCCATCCATGAGGAGATCCGGCCGGAGTTTCGCTCACAGCCCCAAACGATGTGAACAGGGTTCCCGAGACACCAAACGGGCGCCCGGTACACCGTGCCACGTGCCTACCGCATCACAGCCCACCCCTACGGTCAGCGCTGCCCACGGCCTCCAGCATACTACAAACACCAGAAACTACTTGCAACTCCTGGACAGAGGACAAGGATGATCAAGAAGCCGAGAGGGTCCATTGGTTTCGGGCCCAATGCGTGCTAGTAGCTGAATCATGGATCACAAACACAGAACTCAGTTCCTGAGGACGGCTGCAATGAGACAACCCACCATGTACTCCTACATGGCCTCTCACCGCTACCTTTACCAAATCGTGTTCACACACTTAGCTCACACACAGTAGGACAGGTTCACACGCCTCTGATTCATCCCCGATGAATCAGACCTGACTCAACTCTAAGCAATAGCAGGCATGACAAACAAACATGAATGAGTAGGCACATCAAGGCTCAAACAACTCCTACTCATGCTAGTGGGTTTCATCTATTTACTGTGGCAATGACAGGTCATGCAAAGGACAAAGGGGTTCAGCTACCGCAGCAAGTAACAGATGAATCGGTGTTGTCCTAATGCAGTAAAAGAGAGCAGGAGCGAGAGAGTAGGATTGTATCGGAATGAACAAGGGGGTTTTGCTTTCCTGGCACTTTTGAAGATAACATTGAGTCTTCATCAGTGTCAACGATCACATCATCGGTATCACGTCTATCGAGAGGGGACAAATACCGGCAACACAGAAGGGAACACAATCAATGCAATGCACAATATGATGCATGATCATGACATGGCAAAATGAATGTGTTTTGAGCCAATGCAACTAGCAACAGATTAAATGAAGTTGGTTTGAATACAAGATTCAAATTCAAACTCCATATGTGATTATTTAAATGCCCTTTATTTGATTTGTGCTAAACAGCAGCTATAAGTTGTTCTAACATGCATGAAAATGGTACAGATGGATTCCTTGAATTTTTCTGATAATTTTTCATATATAAATTATTTAATTTGGAGTTACGGTTAATTTTCTATGAATTTTAGAAGTTTATATTCATTTTCTGGAATTTCAGAATTAAATTAAATCCAGAAAACATTACTGCGTCAGCATGACGTTTGCATGACGTCAGCAAGTCAACAGGGGCCGGCTCGGGTCAAACCTGACGTGTGGGGTCCACACGTCAGTGACACAGGGGCTAATCTCGCGTTGACTCGGGCTTTGACCCGCTACGGGGCCCGCTGTCAGTGTCACAGGGTTAGTTAGCAGGGTCATTAGCCCCTAACGACGACGCCACGTCAGCACGCCGGAGACCAGCCGACGGCGACCACAGAACACGGCGGGGCACGCCGGACTTGCGCTAGAGGCGTCAGTTTGGCGCGCTGAGGGCACCAGGGGATGGCCCTTGCTCCCGCGCATCCAGAGGACCGAGTGGGAGGTCGTGGGGTCGCCGGAACTCATGCCGGCGACGAGCTTTGGCGGCGATGGTGTTCGGTGGTGCTCGGGCGCGTCGCTACGGTGCATCAGTGAGCAAATGGAGAGGCTGGGCAGCACCTGCTAGACATGGGGAGCACTAAGAGCAGCTCAGTGAGGCCAGGGGAGCACGGAGGCTATGCGTGCAGCAGCAATGGCGGACGGTGGCTTCGGTGCTCGTGGGGAACGGCGCTACGGCACGGAGGGGAGCATGCTGAGTTAGGGGAGAGGGTCAGTGACTCACGGCAATGACGAGGGGACGCTCGGCGAGGTCGGGGACGGTCCGGAGCCGGCGAATTTGACGAAGATGGCCGGCGGTCCCGAGGTTGAAGAAGGCATCGAGGGCGGTGTTGTGGCACGTCCGGGGCCTCGTGGCTCGTTGAGGAGGTAGAGGGAGGACCGGCGGAGCTTCCTGGGGCGTCGGTGAGCCGTGGGGTGGCCGGTAGCCACGGTGGCTCTCGTCGGTGGCGGCGGCTCCGTTCGGTCGCGGGAGGGGAAACAGAGGAGCGAGGGGGAGGGAGGTCCAGAGAGCGAGGGAGAAGTGAGAGGGGGTCGGGGCTGCATGGCGTCGCGGGAGGGACCAGGGAAGGAGGAGGCAGCCAGGCAGGGAGGAGGTGGCGTCCTCGGCCGCGCGCGTGCGAGCACGCAGCTGCTCCCACTGGCAAGAGGAAGACGACAGGGGGGGGAGTAGCGGTGGCGGGCTGGGCCGGCTGGGCCGGTTCTGGTGGGCTGCACGGGTGAGGCCAGGTAAGTCCTTCTCTCTCTCTCTTTTATTTTTTTCTTCTGTTTTGTTTTATTTAATTTTGTTTTGCCACTGTTTTGAATTTTAAACAAATTCAAACAATGCCAAAAACTCCTCTGAATAATTTTATTTGGCTAGATGGACTTTTCCAAAAGCTCATAAAATATTTCAGGGGTATTTGAAATTATATTTTAATTATATGAATATAATTCAAATTCAAATAGCTAATGATTTAAATTCAAAGTCCCAAAAATAAATCCTTAAAAATGTTCAATATTTTGGTTGGGACCAGAACCCTTACCAAAAATTATCAAACATTTAAGAAGAGCCTTTTGGAGCAATGAATGAGATTTCTAGGGTTTTTGCCCCTCTTTTATTTAGGGTTTTGAGGCTTCCAATATTCCTCAATTCAAGTTTCAAAAATATAGACATGATGCACACATGAAGCTAGGCTAGAGCAATGCCAGAAGCTAGGGATGTGACAACTCACCCCCACTAAACAAGAATCTCGTCTCGAGATTCAAGCGTAGGGTAGGATGAAGGGGAAACGCAAACTAGTACAATCTTCACGATCCAGGGTGCACTTCAGTTGAACGTTGATTCATTCACCATCATTGTCTTGATGTCTTGTTTTGAGAAATCCTGCCAACATGACATGAAGGGAAGAAGGAGACTCTAGAAGGGTCGATCTTCTTGAAGATCGAACAACTCACGGAATGAGACATAGGACCATCTCTCGGGTTGAGACACGAGATACACATCAAGAGGGGTGGAAAGAATCGGATGACGAAGGTTCACTAGGTGGACAACAATTCCACACTTAAGAAGGTGGTAATCGGTTGTCAACGTAGCGAGGAGTTGAGTTGCCATGATACCACAACGAGACACCTTCGGAACCGTGACTCGTAGATATCTCCCCTTAAGTGGCAAAAGAATTACCTTTGATTCAGAGATCATTGAAACTCTTTATACCAGCTTAAGGCAAATCATAATCGATCATTTAGAGGGGTTCGGTAGAATGGCATACTCAAACTTGGATGATGTGGATTACCTTGTTGAAGACAATGTAATGGATGAATTTTGCTTATCACCGGAAATGGAAGAGACCCATGGTAGAATGGCACATTGGCAGTGCAAGCTGGGAACAAAATGCAAATGCTGGGAATGATTCTGGTAACTGGGGAAGAACCCAACAATAGAGAGTGAATTCACTGTTGAAGTGGTTATAGCATAACCGAGGAAATCTGGGGCAATCCCAGCTAGTGCCGATGATAAGACGTAGCGCTTGTGCGTGCTCTCAAGAACTTGAGCATTTCCACAATCATCAAGGTTTTATCAACAACCGCGTCAAGGGTGCTGACAACACAACATACTACCATGATGAATAGCGATGGACGATGCAGATGCGAAGGAGGATAACACTTTCTCAGATTTCACCTTAGCGAGGCCAAGCAAATAAAATCTGGATGATCGACCGAGAGACATTTAGCACTCCGCTTCTAATGTTCTCCTTGATGTGCTAGTATAACCCATTCATAGATATGGTTTGATATCTAAAACATCAAGTAAAAGGTCAGACTTCGGGAACACAAAAATCCATAGGGGCAACTAGGGAGTAAATCCTACGAAATCCCTAGGGGGGGGGGTGGCCAACTTCCTCAAACAAGATACTATAATAATAGGTCTACCGGATGGGTGTGTTGGCCACGACATCCACCTTACCGGTTATCGAGAGACCAATATTATAGTTCTTAGGGAAATGTTTCAACCATCATATCTGCCTGAGATTCAGCTCTGGTTGGTGTTAGGATATTCCAGGCTCATCGAGTCTTAGGAAGAAAAATGAAAGTTTGCAACACAAATCGACGAGATGACGTTGCGGGATTCTCGGGAGATGAACTACGATAGCAAGCTCCAAAACATGAGCTGGTTCTGCTACAAACATGTGAACACGTTGTCCCAGACAAGCATGACCACGTGGTAGTCTTATAATAAAACACTACCAAGTTCAGGAGGGGTAACCATCAACGAGGGTATCGAAGTTCTTTCATAAGTCCGGATTAGCTCTTATGAAGGAACTCCTTCTCCTTGAACAAATCAATCAGTGGCTTGGTGTGCTAGGGATACATATAGATTGAAGGTTGCAAGTCTTCAAACCACAGCATTCTTCGCACGTGTGCATGACTGATTTGGAATGATTCCAAAGAAAGCAACATTGACTTTCTCGAATCCACGGCGGCAACTTGCATCAGATGCACATGAATTAAAGGAAGTCACTACCTTCATCCAAACATATGCTTCATGAGCTAGCATGAACAAATGCTTTCAAAAGTTTCCAACACTAGCTTAATGTTCAGCAAAATTATGGAGAAGACAAGGATGTTGTCAATGGGCACAACAACAATTCATCTGGGTTTCCTTTTAAAAGGAATTCCATAGTTAAGTGAACAAGTGATAGCATTGGTCAGACCTAAAAGATATAATGGTGTATGCTCGAGGGATCAACCACGAATAAGACAACATTACGAGCATCGTTGGTACTGATTTGATTTGACGATAGCCCACACTCAAATCAAAGGATTGATAAGACAATAGGTCCAGCAACTGATCACAAGGACCAATCGATGAAGATATCATCTTTCTTCAACACACACTACACAAGAATATCCCTTTGGAACGAACTAAGTCAGACAAGCTTTTATCTTCCAACTCTCCAAGTTGTTGTCTAGCTTAACCAACTAGCTCAGGGATATCTAACACCGATTCTTGGAGAAAAGGTGGTTCACAAGAAACCAACTTGATCACGAACTCAACATAGCGGTCAGGTGACAACCCGGTAACACCTCCAAGAAGATATTTGGAAAGTCACGAACCACCGGTATGTTACTAAGCTCGAGAACAATCTTGCTTTTGAGGGCAAGACGATATGATCAAATGAGTGAGGACTTGACAAGATCCTAACTCATCAATCGAAGGGTGCACCGAAATAAGGACTAGGTAGCACGATCAGTCTTAGAAGGATGATTCGAAAACCAACATACTAAGAATGAAATTATTATCCTTTAACTACCAAGCAACAGAGTTGCTAGCAGTATTGATTTCACACATCACAATTCATTTATCGGTATTCCGGTTGCATCAACACGAGGGCCGAGGAATGAACAGTGATGGCAAGAAGTATCACTGTACCAAGAGTTCATGGGATGGTGTGCAATTCCTATAACAATCTCGATATAAAATATGTAATACTCCAAGGTAGAGCAGAACCAAAAGCTGGATTGGCATTTGATCTGCGGAATACAACTACTTTGACCCAATCCTAGATATGGAAGAGGTACTGGAGTTTGTTTCTCCTAGTCATTCCGGAATAGAATGGCTTGACAGACCACAAGAGTCATAGGCATCGATGAACGAACGCACGCATACTCTTGACTATCAATTGATAGACGAGGGTCAGAATGCAACTAAAGAGAACAACTCAAAGGAACATATAACTTTCTGAGTTGTGGATGCATAGATTAGTATGTCGAACCAAGTTCAACATATTTCTTCCGGATAACCCATGCAGAAAGGTAGAACTGGCAGAGTCACGATTTATGAATGGAGAACTCCTCGAGAGTACTCTAATTGTGATTTTTTTTTGATCCAATAAACATCTGCCATAAGTAGTTCATGGTATTTGGAAGAAGAAGATACCACGGACTTCAAGGACTATCGCAAAGGTTACTAATATCCTAAAGGCACTAGCAATTACTATCAACATGAAGTAGGTAGAGTGAATCTCGGGTTCAGAACCCAGGAGTAGAATACCTACTACTAAGTAGCATCACGGGATGCTTCCGAGAATAAAGGCCAGAATCTTCACACTAGGACACAAATCATGGCTAGACCACTAGATGATCCCCTAAGCACTTAGGGTCATAATAATAATTCCAACATATATGTCGAGGCAATAATTACCTCAACACACCGATTAGTGTGGTTAATCTGGCCCATGGGAACATCGGAAACAGAAGGAAGGGATTTGCAAATGCATCGGACTATTTAGAAATCTGGGATGACTCGGACAGCATAACGGCTATAATTGCTCAAAAAGATTTGAGACAATCACAAAAATGGTGGCACAACCACTCAGAAGCACAATATCAAGGTTCCGAGATCAACAATTAACATACGGAAGTAGTAGGAACTGAACTGAGACTTAAATCCAACAATCTTATAAGTCTACTGATTAGTAACACGTGATCCTAATAGAAAGAAGACATAGCCTAGTTCTTAATCCCCGCAGGAAAGATAAGATGACTCAGATCAGAAGGGCATGAGGTATAAGGAGTAAAAAGAGCCTTACGTTCCATCCCACAATCAATTCCCTTATATAACTAAAGAATTTCTAGACTCAACTTCGATCAGTTTGGCTTGGTAATCCTACAGGCAGTCAAGCTCTGATACCAACGCTGTCAGGACCCCGACTCAATGCCACATCGATCTAGCATGTAACACCTCATATCACTTTGCGGCCTCACGCACGGTATTCCCACGGGTGTCGCCTTACCTTTGCCCGGGACCGTTTGCGCCTTTTGGCACACGTATATGACAGTGTCGCTAGCATCCATATGATAAGGAGCCCGGGCTGACATGGCTAGTCGTAAACCCAAAGCGGCACAGACTTACAGGGACAGGCATCCATGACCCAGCATCGAACGTGTCGGTCATCAGCGAGTGAATCTAGGCTGTAGCACTGGGCTAGCAGGACTCCGGTGAACCGGGCTGTAGCGGGCTAACAGGACTCCGGTATTCACCGCGTGACATTTCCCCGAAGGGACAGACACAGGAACGAAGAAGGACACATGCCGGCCAGCCTAAGTGTTCTGGAGCAGTAGCAAGCTACCATGGCTCGGTGCAAACACTAGGAGACATTTCCCCGTAAGAGAGGCTACTAAAGATAAACAACTAGATGGTCAGATCCCACACATACCAAGCATTTCAATAACATACACACAATATGCTCGATATGTGCAAATACAACATGGCTTCACAACATGACTCTATGACTCAAGTAATCTATTCAATAGGCTCCGAGGAGCGAGATATTACAAACATGGGTCTCATGACCCAACATTCAGAGCATACAAATCAAGCACAAGCGGAAGCTATCATGTCTGAGTACAGACATCTATAAATGAAAAAGGCTGAGAAGCCTGACTATCTACCAAATCCTGCCGAGGCACAAGAACGTAGCTGAGGTAACAAGCTAAACATCGAAGACCACGCGGAAATACTAGTGAGACTGAAGTCTCTCTGCAAAAACATAAAATAGGCAAACGTGAGTACAAATGTACCCAGCAAGACTTACATCAGAACTATCTACATATGCATCATTATCAACAAAGGGATGGTGGGGTTTAACTGCAGCAAGCCAGCTTTGACTCGGTGGCTATCCTGAACTACGACTGCGAGTAACTTTTTTGAGGTGGCGCACACGAGTCCACATATTCACCATATCAATACACCACTATGGATCCGCTCCCGTCTCCCTATGAGAACGCCATCCATAGCACTCATGCTTATCTTGCGTATTTTAGAGTATCCACTTTCACTTGTCTATGAACTGATATAAGCAACCCAGAAGTCCTTTTCCGCGGACACGGCTATTCGAATAGATTAGGTTAACCCTGCAGGGGTGTACTTCTTCACACACGCTCTCACCACTTACCGCCGTTTACACGACATGTACTCGGCAACCTTCAAGCGGAAGCCCAACGTGGGTGTCGGCCACGACCTACCTAATCACCTAAGTCTCTAGTCCAGGTTTATCGCCTATTCGGGTTCCATCCATGAGGAGATCCGGCCGGAGTTTCGCTCACAGCCCCAAACGATGTGAACAGGGTTCCCGAGACACCAAACGGGCGCCCGGTACACCGTGCCACGTGCCTACCGCATCACAGCCCACCCCTACGGTCAGCGCTGCCCATGGCCTCCAGCATACTACAAACACCAGAAACTACTTGCAACTCCTGGACAGAGGACAAGGATGATCAAGAAGCCGAGAGGGTCCATTGGTTTCGGGCCCAATGCGTGCTAGTAGCTGAATCATGGATCACAAACACATAACTCAGTTCCTGAGGACGGCTGCAATGAGACAACCCACCATGTACTCCTACATGGCCTCTCACCGCTACCTTTACCAAATCGTGTTCACACACTTAGCTCACACACAGTAGGACAGGTTCACACGCCTCTGATTCATCCCCGATGAATCAGACCTGACTCAACTCTAAGCAATAGCAGGCATGACAAACAAACATGAATGAGTAGGCACATCAGGGCTCAAACAACTCCTACTCATGCTAGTGGGTTTCATCTATTTACTGTGGCAATGACAGGTCATGCAAAGGACAAAGGGGTTCAGCTACCACAGCAAGTAACAGATGAATCGGTGTTGTCCTAATGCAGTAAAAGAGAGCAGGAGCGAGAGAGTAGGATTGTATCGGAATGAACAAGGGGGTTTTGCTTGCCTGGCACTTTTGAAGATAACATTGAGTCTTCATCAGTGTCAACGATCACATCATCGGTATCACGTCTATCGAGAGGGGACAAATACCGGCAACACAGAAGGGAACACAATCAATGCAATGCACAATATGATGCATGATCATGACATGGCAAAATGAATGTGTTTTGAGCCAATGCAACTAGCAACAGATTAAATGAAGTTGGTTTGAATACAAGATTCAAATTCAAACTCCATATGTGATTATTTAAATGCCCTTTATTTGATTTGTGCTAAACAGCAGCTATAAGTTGTTCTAACATGCATGAAAATGGTACAGATGGATTCCTTGAATTTTTCTGATAATTTTTCATATATAAATTATTTAATTTGGAGTTACGGTTAATTTTCTATGAATTTTAGAAGTTTATATTCATTTTCTGGAATTTCAGAATTAAATTAAATCCAGAAAACATTACTGCGTCAGCATGACGTTGGCATGACGTCAGCAAGTCAACAGGGGCCGGCTCGGGTCAAACCTGACGTGTGGGGTCCACACGTCAGTGACACAGGGGTTAATCCCGCGTTGACTCGGGCTTTGACCCGCTACGGGGCCCGCTGTCAGTGTCACAGGGTTAGTTAGCAGGGTCATTAGCCCCTAACGACGACGCCACGTCAGCACGCCGGAGACCAGCCGACGGCGACCACAGAACACGGCGGGGCACGCCGGACTTGCGCTAGAGGCGTCAGTTTGGCGCGCTGAGGGCACCAGGGGATGGCCCTTGCTCCCGCGCATCCAGAGGACCGAGTGGGAGGTCGTGGGGTCGCCGGAACTCATGCCGGCGACGAGCTTTGGCGGCGATGGTGTTCGGTGGTGCTCGGGTGCGTCGCTACGGTGCATCAGTGAGCAAATGGAGAGGCTGGGCAGCACCTGCTAGACATGGGGAGCACTAAGAGCAGCTCAGTGAGGCCAGGGGAGCACGGAGGCTATGCGTGCAGTAGCAATGGCGGACGGTGGCTTCGGTGCTCGTGGGGAACGGCGCTACGGCACGGAGGGGAGCATGCTGAGTTAGGGGAGAGGGTCAGTGACTCACGGCGATGACGAGGGGACGCTCGGCGAGGTCGGGGACGGTCCGGAGCCGGCGAATTTGACGAAGATGGCCGGCGGTCCCGAGGTTGAAGAAGGCATCGAGGGCGGTGTTGTGGCACGTCCGGGGCCTCGTGGCTCGTTGAGGAGGTAGAGGGAGGACCGGCGGAGCTTCCTGGGGCGTCGGTGAGCCGTGGGGTGGCCGGTAGCCACGGTGGCTCTCGTCGGTGGCGGCGGCTCCGTTCGGTCGCGGGAGGGGAAACAGAGGAGCGAGGGGGAGGGAGGTCCAGAGAGCGAGGGAGAAGTGAGAGGGGGTCGGGGCTGCATGGCGTCGCGGGAGGGACCAGGGAAGGAGGAGGCAGCCAGGCAGGGAGGAGGTGGCGTCCTCGGCCGCGCGCGTGCGAGCACGCAGCTGCTCCCACTGGCAAGAGGAAGACGACAGGGGGGGGAGTAGCGGTGGCGGGCTGGGCCGGCTGGGCCGGTTCTGGTGGGCTGCACGGGTGAGGCCAGGTAAGTCCTTCTCTCTCTCTCTTTTATTTTTTTCTTCTGTTTTGTTTTATTTAATTTTGTTTTGCCACTGTTTTGAATTTTAAACAAATTCAAACAATGCCAAAAACTCCTCTGAATAATTTTATTTGGCTAGATGGACTTTTCCAAAAGCTCATAAAATATTTCAGGGGTATTTGAAATTATATTTTAATTATATGAATATAATTCAAATTCAAATAGCTAATGATTTAAATTCAAAGTCCCAAAAATAAATCCTTAAAAATGTTCAATATTTTGGTTGGGACCAGAACCCTTACCAAAAATTATCAAACATTTAAGAAGAGCCTTTTGGAGCAATGAATGAGATTTCTAGGGTTTTTGCCCCTCTTTTATTTAGGGTTTTGAGGCTTCCAATATTCCTCAATTCAAGTTTCAAAAATATAGACATGATGCACACATGAAGCTAGGCTAGAGCAATGCCAGAAGCTAGGGATGTGACATCCGGGTCCTTGTGGCTCGGCATAGAGGGCCCGGGGAGGAGACGAGGACGACTGGGAGGCGGTTGAGGATGGCGACGACGTAGGGGACGAGCGCGGCGGCCGGGAATCGACGAAGGTGGCGATGAAGGTTGCGTACGGGTGCTACTTCAGATCAGGGAGGAGAGCAAGGGGGAGGGGAAAAACTGGGGCTAGGGTTCGGTGGGGGGTCGCTGCGACGTTCTGATCCACCCAGAGGACCGCGGGATGCCCGACACGGCGATTGCAACGGCCACGGTGGGGGTGGATGCGTGCCACGCCATGGCCTCTGTCTCCTGTAGCGGGAGGTGGAGTAAAAGCCAGTTGGGCTGGGCCAAAAGCACTATGGTCATCAATGACCCAGTTGCACAGCAGTTTAGTAAGGCCATTTTCTATTTTTTCCCTTTTACGTATTTCAGTTAGCCACTGTTTGTATTTATTTGAGTGACAAGAATGAATTTAGTCAAACTTCAAATTTGGCACTTAATTCGAGAACAACATTGTGGTGTTGCATAAAAAGTTTTAGAGACAACGAAATTGTTCAAGCATTTTTAGAAATTGAATAGGTCAACTAATATGCTGCTGGGCCACTTTATATTTTCCTAGGGATAAAAGGGAGAGCCAAATGGTGTTGGTTGCCACATGATAATTACCTAGTGAATATTTGTAACCCAACAAACATTTTTGTTTTCACATTTTGAAATTGAATTTGGACCGGATTCGAACCAATGCGAGTTTAACAACAGTGATCATGATGACGTGGCATCATTAGTAGGGAATTACTGTAGCTTAATTATCCGGGCATCACAGTCACATTGCTTCCAAGGTTTATAGTGATGTGCATTACCGAGAGGGCCTAGAGATACCTCTCCGACAATCAGAGTGACAAATCCTAATCTTGATCTATGCCAACTCAACGAGTACCATCGGAGACACCTGTAGAGCACCTTTATAATCACTCTGTTACATTGTGACGTTTGGTAGCACACAAAGTGTTCCTCCGGTATTCGGGAGTTGCATAAGCTCATAGTCATAGGAACATGTATAAGTCATGAAGAAAGCAACAACAACATACTAAACGATCAAGTGCTAAGCCAACGGAATGGGTCAAGTCAATCACATCATTGTCTAATGATGTGATCCCGTTAATCAAATGACAACTCATGTCTATGGCTAGGAAACTTAACCATATTTGATTCAACGAGCTAGTTAAGTAGAGGCATACTAGTGACACTTTGCTTGTCTATATATTCACACATGTACTAAGTTTCTGGTTAATACAATTCTAGAATGAATAATAAAGATTTATCATGATATAAGGAAATATAAATAACAACTTTATTATTGCCTCTAGGGCATATTTCCTTCACCCAAACCTCTAGAAAATAACCTAGATCGAAGTTTCGCTGCCGCAAGCCTCTGTAGTCACGAGAAATCAATCTAGGCCCTCTTTGGCACCCTGTCGGAGGGGTCCATCATCACCGGAGGCCATGGAGGAGGATCCCGGAGGGGCCATCATCGCCATGTAGGCCAAGGACCAGAGGGAGAACCTCTCCCCATCTAGGGGGGAGGCCATGGAGGTGGAAGCACGAGGGGGAGAACCTCTCCTCCTCTCTCTCGGTGGTGCCAGAGTGCCACCGGGAGGGGAATCATCACCGCAGTGATCGTCTTCATCAACATCACCATCATCATCACCATCCTCATCTCTTTTACGCGGTCCACTCTCCCGCACCCCGCTGTAATCCCTTCTTGAACATGGTGCTTTATGCCACATATTATGATCCAATGATGTGTTGCCATCCTATGATGTCTTGAGTAGATATCCTTTATCTTTGGGTTGATTCATGATCTAGATTGGTATGAGTTGTATGTTTTATTTTGGTGTTGTCTAATACATCTCCAACGTATCTATAATTTTTTATTGTTCCATGCTATTATATTATCTATTTTGTATGTTTAATGGGCTTTAATATGCTCTTTTATATTATTTTTGGGACTAACCTATTAACCGAAGGCCCAATGCAAATTGCTGTTTTTTTGCCTATTTCAGTGTTTCGCAGAAAAGGAATATCAAACGGAATCCAAATGGAACGAAACCTTCGCGAGGATCTTTCTTGGAACAAACGCAATCCAGGAGACTTGGAGTGGAAGTCAGAGACGCAACGAGGCGGCCACGAGGCAGGAGGGCGCGCCCAGGGGGGTAGGCGCGCCACCACCCTCATGGGCCCCTCGTAGCTCCACCGACCAACTTCTTTCGCCTATATATACTCTTATACCCTGAAAACATCCAGGGGATCCATGAAATCACTTTTCCACCACCGCAACCTTCTGTACCCGAGAGATCTGATAACCCACAAGTATAGGGAAACGCAACAGTTTTTCGAGGGTAGAGTATTCAACCCAAATTTATTGATTCGACACAAGGGGATCCAAAGAATATTCTGAAGTATTAGTAGTTGAGTTGTCAATATCTCCAGCAAAGTATTTAGTAGCAAAGTAGTATAGAAGTAACGGTAACGGTGGTAAAAGTAACACTAGTAGTTTTGTAGTAATCGTAACAGTGGCAACGGAAAAGTAACTAAGCAAAGATCAATATGTGAAAAGCTCGTAGGCAATGGATCAATGATGGATAATTATGTCGGGTGTGATTCCTCATGCAACAGTTATAACATAGGGTGACAAAGAACCATCTCAAGTTCATCAATGTAATGTAGGCATGTATTCCGAATATAGTCATACATGCTTATGGAAAAGAACTTGCATGACATCTTTTGTCCTACCCTCCCATGGCAGTGGGGTCCTATTGGAAACTAAGGGATATTAAGGCCTCCTTTTAATATAGTACCAGACCAAAGCATTAACAGTTAGTGAATACATGAACTCCTCAAACTATGGTTATCACCGGGAGTGGTCCTGATTATTGTCACTTCGGGGTTGCCGGATCATAACACATAGTAGGTGACTATTGAGTTGCAAGATAGGATTAAGAACTCACATATATTCATGAAAACATAATAGGTTCAGATCTGAAATCATGGCACACGGGCCCTAGTGACAAGCATTAAGCATGGCAAAGTCATAGCAACATCAATCTCAGAACATAATGGATACTAGGGATCAAATCCTGACAAAACAAACTCAATTACATGGTAAATCTCATCCAACCCATCACCGTCCAGCAAGCCTACGACGAAATTACTCATGCACGGCGGTGAGCATCATGAAATTGGTCATGGAGGAAGGTTGATGATGACTGAGGGAGTCCTGGATAAGGGGGTATCCGGACAGCCGGACTGTACACATCGTCCGGACTATAGAAGCGTCAAGATACAAGACTCAAGACTTCGGCTCGTGTCTGGATGGGACTCTCCTTTGTGTGGAAGACAAGCTTGGTGATCTGGATATTGTGTTTCCTTCCTTGTAACCGACTCCATGTAAACCCTAGCTCTCTCCGATGTCTATATAAACCGGAGAGGATGGTCCTTAGAAGGCTGATCACAATTACAATCATACCATCATAGGCTAGCTCTTAGGGTTTAGCCTCTACGATCTCGTGGTAGATCTACTCTTGTACTACTCATATCTTCAATATTAATCAAGCAGGAAGTAGGGTTTTTACCTCCATCGAGAGGGCCCGAACTTGGGTAAATATTGTGTCCCTTGCTCCCTATTACCATCAGCCCAAGACGCACAGATCGGGACCCCCTACCCGAGATCCGCCGGTTTTGACACCGACATTGGTGCTTTCATTGAGAGTTCCTCTGTGTCGTCGCTTCAAGGCTTGATGGCGTCTTCAATCGTCAACAACACAGTCCAGGGTGAGACTTTTCTCCGTGGATAGATCTTTGTGTTCGGCGGCTTCGCACTGCGGGCCAATTTGCTTGGTCATCTGGAGCAGATCTACAGCTACGCCCCTGGTCACCAGATCAGGTTTGGAAACTTGAACTACACTGCGAATATTCGCTGAGACTTGACCTTTGACGGATTCGACCCTATGCCAGGAGCGCCGGACAGTCACGACGAGAACGGCCTAGACCTGCTGTCGGACAATGCTCGGAACATCATCCCTGCAATAGCCTCGGATCTAAATCCGGACAGGTTGCGTTGCCCGAGGACGGAGGGATGGACCCCACCCCGCAGGCCGCACACTCCTCGGCGGTGGAGCCGAACACATGTCACATTTCTATGGAGGCCTGTAACCCTGGGCCCCCGGACTCATATCCGGTTGTTGGCTCACATCCACACACTCTCGAGCCAGCCGAGCCAGGTTGGGCTCCGGTAATGGAGTTCACCGCTGCGGACATCTTTCAGCACTCGCCTTTTGGCGACATGCTGATCTCATTAAAGTCTCTCTCTTTGTCAGGAGGCTCTGGGCCGAACTATGTCCGGCTTGAGTGGGAAGCAGGCGATGAAGGAATTTGCTGCCCACCCACCACCCATTTTGTCACCACGATCGATGATTTAACCGACGTGCTCGGCTTCGACTTCGAAGACATCGACAGTATGGACGATGATGCAGGAGACGTACAGGAGCCACCTCTCATAGGACGGTGGACAGCCACCTCTTCATACGATATATACATGGTGGACACTTCGAAAGAAACCAATGGCGATGAGGCAACGGAGGATAACCCCTCCAGGAAGAAAGCAAAGCATGGGCGTCGCCCGCGCCGCTCCAAGCCCCGCCAAGGCAATACCGGCACCGGAGACGAAGACAATCCGGACGGTGCCGACGATGAATACAACCCCGAACAGCCCGCCTTCGAGCAGGCCGAACAGGAAGATGGGCATGACAGCCCAGATGAACAGGCGACGGACGGGTATCCGGAGGAGGACAACTACATGCCCCTCTTCAAAGACGAGATTAGCCTCAGCGACGACGAGTTCGGCGTACCCGAAGACCCCGCAAAGCAGGAGCGCTTCAAGCGCCGGCTTATTGCCACTGCGAGAAGCCTGAAGAAGAAGAAGCAGCAGCTTCAAGCTGATCAAGATCTGCTCACAGATAGATAGACAGAAGTCCTGGCAGCCGAGGAATATGGACTCGAGCGCCACACGGCTGACCGGCCGCCTCGAGGTCGGGATAAATCGGCATATCAGCCCGAATACCAGCCCCCACCCCCGCGCTGGTTTACTACGGCCCAGGGAAATACTCAGGACCTGCGCGATAAACTGGATAACGCTACAGGACAACCAAGATCGATCTACGGATCACGGGGGCACACCGCAGCACATGACGATGACCGTCATACCGGATACACTACCAGCAAATCCGGTCGGGCCGAATATAACCAGTCAGACGCAGCTGGACTGCGTCGCGACATAGCCTGGCACGGAGGCGCCGCACACCCCCTCTGCTTCACCGATGAAGTGATGGATCATGAATTTCCAGAAGGGTTCAAACCCGTAAACATCAAATCATATGATGGCACAATAGACCCTATGGTATGGATCAAAGATTTCCTTCTCCACATTCACATGGCTGGCGGAGACGATCTACATGCCATCAAGTAAATTTCCCTTAAGCTCAAAGGACCCGCCCAGCACTGGCTAAACAGCCTGCCCGCAAATTCCATTGGCAGTTGGGAAAACCTGGAAGACACATTTCTTGACAACTTCCAAGGCACATATGTGCGACCTCCGGATGACGATGACTTGAGCCACATTACTCAACAGCCCAGAGAATCAGCCAGGAAATTCTGGACTCGGTTCCTAACTAAAAAGAACCAAATAGTCGACTGTCCAGACGCCGAAGCCCTGGCGGCCTTAAAGCATAATATCCGTGATGAGTGGCTCGCCCGACACCTCAGCTAGGAGAAACCCAAGTCTATGGCAGCTCTCACAACACTAATGACCCACTTTTGCACTGGCGAGGATAGTTGGTTGGCTCGTAGCAGCACTACGCCACATTCTGGCACGTCAGACGTCCGTGACAACAATGGCAAGCTACGGCGCAACAGACACAAGCGATGGAACAACGGTGACAACACCGAAGACAAGGCGGTCAATGCCGGATTCAGCGGATCCAAATCCGGTCAGCGGAAGAAGCCATTCAAACACAACAATCAGGGACCGTCCAGTCTAGACCGTATACTGGAGCGCTCTTGCCAAATTCATGGCACCCCAGACAAGCCAGCCAACCACACCAATAGAGACTGTTGGGTATTTAAACAAGCCGGCAAAATAAACACCGAAAACACAGAGAAGGGGCTGCACAACGACGATGACGATGAGCCCCGGCGTCCGAACATGGGGGGACAGAAGAAATCCCCCCCAGGTTAAAACGGTCAACATGATCTACGCCACCCACATCCCAAAGCGGGAACGGAAGCGAGCACTACGGGATGTCTACGCGATGGAGCCAGTCATCCCCAAATTCAACCCATGGTTAGCTTGTCCGATCACCTTTGATCGTAGGGATCATCCTACTAGCACCCATCACGGCGGCTCAGCCGCATTGGTTCTAGACCCAATCATAGACGGATTTCACTTCACAAGAGTCCTTATGGATGGAGGCATCGGCCTGAACCTGCTTTATCAGGACACAGTGCACAAAAAGGCCATCGATCCTTCAAGGATTAAGCCCCCCAAAACCACCTTTAAAGGTGTCATTCCTGGAGTAGAGGCCCGCTGTACGGGCTCTATAACATTGGAAGTGGTCTTCGGATCTCTGGATAACTTCCAAAGCGAAGAGCTAATCTTCGATATTGTCCCTTTCCGCAGTGGCTACCATGCACTACTCGGACAAACTACATTCGCTAGATTCAATGCGGTACCACACTATGCATACCTCAAGCTCAAGATGCTAGGCCCACGCGGGGTCATAACAGTCAACGGAAATATGGACCGTTGTCTCCATACTGAAGAGCACACTGCAGCCCTTGCGACAGAAGTACAATGCGGCTTCCTCCGGCAAACCATCAATCCGGCGACAACAACCTCAAGCTCCGTCAAGCGAGGACGGAACACCCCGCAACAGGATCAGCAGGCATGCCAAGAGCATGACTAGCAGTCCGGCCTCCGCTCAAATCCCATCAAAGCTGCATCTGTGCCATGCATACACAATTATGCACTCAAAATACCATGGGCACACGCGGAGGCGTATCAGTGGCTCAGTCAACAGTACAGTATCGCGTCGTAACCTTTCCATTTACCCTTAAGGACATTGCTTTAGTGCAACTTCTCTAGAAGAGCCGGATTGTCGGACTTACATAGGAGAGGAAACCCAGGAGGCAACAGGCTTTGGGCACAGCAGGAAACACCCAGGTGGAATCTATTTACGATTGTTGTTTCTACTTTATATATCTGTACGTAGCCTGCCCCTGGATAGGATATGTCAAATAATCCTATTTATCTCCGCTTAATGCATTCATTGTAAACATACGCTTAAACATATTATTCCTCAATGGGAGACCATATATAGCGCCAGCTTATTATTCTTATTTGAGCATTTTTTTACAAATGTCTATTTGATTTTGCATCCGTACACTTTGGTACGCTTAGATTGCCAGGGGCTTCTTATGATGCCCCATAATACGGCAAGACAAGTCTGAACACTTTCATTAGTGCGGCACCCCGAACTTATAGCATTATATGCATCAGCTCCGAATCATGTCTTGGGTCTACAGTTGGGATAGCCCAGCTCCCTTGTTTTGGTGCCTTACATTCCATTAATTCGGCTAAGGTAGCGCAGGGAGAACTACTACGATTGTGCCCTGGTTCTTCCGGACGAGCACCTCAGTAGAGAAAGCACAAAACTGACCGGCATGATGTGGTGAGAGCTGGTCGCTGTTCGAGAGGTCTTAAAATCCTTAAAGATTTTTTTGCTTTAGGCGATAATTCGGCTTTGTCCGATATAGGCGTGTATAGTGCCCCAATTCGGCCTTCCGGATTCTAGGGGCTTCGCAGAAATTTAAAATTGTAGACTTCTATGGCTAAGTGAAGGTTATAAAGCCATATAGTCCGATTGCCTTGTTCGCTGTGCTAGACACCTCCTTAAGGGACCAAACATTTGGATAAAGAGTGTCCGAGTTTTCCACGAACACCCCAGTACTAGTTACACGGGGGCCGAAGCCGACGACTGGCCTACTTTCAGAATTTGATAAACAGCGGCACAGAAGGTAATATTTTAAATAACAAAAGCGCCGCATAGTGCAAGTAACTTCGTCTTTAAATTACAAACATGATAGAGGTGAATTCATTCAAAAATTATGTCTTTGGTACATTCATCGGCCACGAGGCAAGCACCCTTCATAACGCCATCATAATACTTCTCGGGGACGCGATGCAGCTTGCCCTTTGGCGGCCCGTCCTTCTCCAGCTTCTCCGCATCCAGCTTGCCCCAATGCACCTTTGCACGGGTGTCGGTGCCAAAACCGGCGGATCTCGGGTAGGGGGTCCCGAACTGTGCGTCTAGGCGGATGGTAACAGGAGACGAGGGACACGATGTTTTTACCCAGGTTCGGGCCCTCTTGATGGAGGTAAAACACTATGTCCTGCTTGATTAATATTGATGATGTGGGTTACAAGAGTAGATCTACCACGAGATCAAGGAGGCTAATCCCTAGAAGCTAGCCTATGGTATGATTGTTGTTCGTCCTATGCACTAAAGCCATCCGGTTTATATAGACATCGGAGAAGGCTAGGGTTACACAGGGTCGGTTACAATGGTAAGAGATGTACATATCCGTATCGCCAAGCTTGCCTTCCACGCCAAGGAAAGTCCCATCCGGACACGGGACGAAGTCTTCAATCTTGTTTCTTCATAGTCTTGGAGTCCGGCCGATGATGGTAGTTCGGCTATCCGGACACCCCCTAGTCCGGGACTCCCTCAGTAGCCCCTGAACCAGGCTTCAATGACGACGAGTTCGGCGCACATATTGTCTTCGGCATTGCAAGGTGGGTTCCTCCTCCGAATAATTTATAGAAGATTGTGAACACCAGGATAGTGTACGGCTCTGCAAAAATAAATTCCACATACCACCATAGAGAGAATAATATTAGACAAGATCAATCTGCTGACGTATTCTGCGGCGTGACATCACACCAATCCCAAGTCTTTACTCGAATTGTTTTTATTGTTCCACCTCAACGCGTTTAGCGAGGCGGTTTCCTTGGCACGTCTTGTCGAAGCAGAGATCGTGTTCCCCTTATTCCGGGATTCCCATCAATACGGACGTGGGTAACCCAACCGCGCCATTGATTGTGGCGCTTGGGAGATAAGCGAGTTTTATCAGGCCGGTGGGGACGCATGTTTCCGTCTGCCCATATAAGGGGATAAAGATCCAATCCTTTTACCTGCGCCTTCTTCCTCCTTGGCTTATCCATCTCCGCGAACTCGAGCTCTAGCACCCAAGCCCGCACATCTCACCTCAATCTTCTCCAAATATGTCCGGAGCGGGAAGCAAGTAGATGGCCTCCTCCGTCACGGAGGGGCATATCCAGAAGCTGCGCAGCGCCGGATACTTGTCTAGCGATATCGCGCATAGGCTCCCCGACGAGGGAGAGCTCATCCCCACCCCTAGGCCCCATGAGAGGGTAGTATTCCTTCCCCATTTCCTCCGCGGACTGGGCTTCCCACTTCATCCCTTTGTCCAGGGGCTCATGTTCTACTACGGCCTAGATTTCCATGATCTGGCCCCAAATTTTATCCTCAACATCTCGGCATTTATCGTCGTGTGCGAGGCCTTCCTCTGCATCCAGCCCCACTTCGGCTTGTGGCTCAAGACCTTCAGTGTCAAGCCGAAGGTTGTGAAGGGCAGCCAAGCGGAGTGCGGAGGCGCCATGGTGGGCAGGATGTCCCACGTTACGTGGCTGGAGGGTACTTTCGTGGAAACCATCAAGGGGTGGCAATCGGGGTGGTTCTACATCACCGAGCCGCGTGACACCGATTGGGCAGCGGCCCCCGAATTCAGATCCGGCATCCCTACACGGCTCACCTCGTGGAAAGAGAGTGGCCTGATCTGGGGGAATTCGGAGGAGCTGACCGGACTCCAAGCCTGTATCCAGAAGCTGGTGGACAAGAAGCTCAAGCTCGTCAACGTAGTCCAGGTTATGCTCATCCGCCAGATTCTCCCGTGCCAACGACGGGGTTTCAACATGTGGGAGTTTGATCCGGCGCAGCACCAGACCCTGAGCGGGCTCTTCGACACTACGTATGAAGATGTATGGAAGGTACTGTTCAAGGGCGCCGAAGCTCCCGCATCCGCTACCGAAGATCGCGGATTCCGCTCGCAGCGCCCGGCTGACGAGGTAAATGATTTTGTCCTTTAAGGGACGCTTGTTATTCATAGTTTGACTCTATGCGGGATCTAAACTCCCTTTCCTTTGACAGGACTAGCTGAAGAAGGCCGCACAGGCTATCTGTCCGGCCCCATTGCCAGAGGACCCAGCTGACGCCCGCCTAACGGGGCTGCTGGCTCCGGCACCGCACGTGGTGCCGGAGAAGAAGGCCAAGAAGAAGGCCACGGGGACTCGGAGGAGTTCCCGTTTTCAGGTGCTATCGGACGATGAATCCGAGGCCGACTCCTCCCACCAAGGCGAGGAGGAGAAGAAGAAATCCTCTCCCCCAGCGGGGGGAGGGAAGAAAAGGAAGGCTTCCCCAGCAAGGGAGGCCGAAGGATCCAAGAGGGGAAAAACTCTTCCCCCGGACTGTTTCGCCAACGCCAGTGACGACGACGAGGACTGGCCTCCAAGGGCCAAGCCTCTGGCGAGATCGTAAGTATCCGAACTCCCGAATAACTTCAAGGTTTTTATTTTCCGCCACATAAGGATGATCTCCCCACTTCGTCGAGCGGGTCCTTAGGGCCGTCGGATATGGATTCTCTTCCGACTGCCTCCACCCCCCATGATGCGGACAATGCCAAGGTGGGATCCCAGGAAGGGACCCACCAGGAGGAGAGGGCCCCGGAGGTGTCGCAGGACAACCTCCCGGACTTTGCACCGGACTCAGCCCCGGAACCCATAGTGGCTCTGGAGTTCGGCGGGCGACCCCTTCGTAAGAAGGGCAAGACCGCGACGCCGGCTGCCTCCGTCCAACCGGAGGTGCCGGATCATTTGCTGGAGGCGCTCAGCGGCGCCTCCATCGAAGAGGAACACCACACTGTTATGAGTGCGGTGATTCAGAAGGTTCAGCTCGCCAAGAGCGGGCTGACCGAAGCCTGCAGTAGCCTTCTAACAGGCTTTGAGGTAAGAATTTCAATATATGTAAAATGGTACCGCATAGACAGTAGCCCCTGATGCTCGGTTCGGTGTTCGGAAAGAAAAGCCGGACTGAGGATCTTTAGAAAGATAAACGTAGGAGTCATGAAAATATGTCAATATGGGATTACAGGCTGTGCTGCTGACCTCTACCGCACTGACTGCGGAGGTCAATAGTTTGAAGGAAAACCTCGAGTGGTCCGAGAACGAGCTCGGCTATGCCAAGAAGCAGCTCGAGGAAAAAGAAGGTGAGTAATACCTTATGAAAATTGTACCTTACAGAAAAGGATTTGGTTGCAAGAAAAATGACAAGGATAACTGGGGTATTACAGGGGCCACTAACGAGGTGGCGGCCCTGAAGGAGGCGGTGGCCGCGGCCGAACGCAATGCGGTTGCGGAGCGCACCGAGCGAGAGAAACAGGAGGCGCGGGTGGCAGAGGTACAGCAAGAGCTCCAGGATCTCGTGCAGAAACATGAGAGCCTGGAGCATGACTCGAAGACTCGAGAGTCTGAGCTTGCAACGGCTCTTGAGAGTGCCAAAGCCGCTAAGGGCGAAGCCTACAAGGCCCGCCAGGAGATCGAGGCAGTAAAGAAAATAGCAGCGGGTAAGGCATTTTTCATGCAAAGTAAGCATGTGAGTGTTAATTACCTGTCGCTTACCTGAATTCGGAGCTCTCCAGGAGCGTTCGCAGATCTTCCTCGCAGTGTGTCTGATGCTGCCGCATTCTACCGGGCCGAGGAGGGGAGCTCGACGGAGAGAGTCTTCTGGTCTCAATATGCTGAGGCCGGACATCCGGTGCCCCTTAGCAACCAGCTGAAGTAGCTGGTCGAGCTCCGGAAGGCGGCCGAACAGGCCATGAAGGGCCTCATAGTTCGGCTGTGGCCCAAGGAGGCCATGCCTGGGAGCTACTTCGGCCTGGTGCGGTGGCTGGTGGATGCGTGCCCATGGGTTGAAGTCATCAAGCACTCCGCCTGTATTGAAGGTGCCCGTCGGGCCCTTGCCCGCGCAAAGGTGCACTGGGGCAAGATGGATGCCCAGAAGCTTGTGACGGACCCCCCACCAGAGGGCAAGGAGCATCGCATGCCCGAGATGTATTATAGGAGTGTGCTGAAGGGCGCACACACTATTGCGGGTGAGTGCTCCAAAGATGTAATATTTGAGTAGACTCGCGTTTTGTTATCCTGTGCGCTGAAAACTAAGTTCATATGCGCGAAGCAACATTTGTTAATTTAAAATATTACCTTCTGTGCGGCTGTTTATCAAATCTGAGAGATGGCAAGTCGTCGGCTTCAGCCCCCATGCCACGAGTGCTGGGGTGTTCGGGATAAATTTGGGCACTCTTGTTCCCATATTTGGGTCCATCGAGGGAGGCGCTCAACACAACGAACAAGGCAACCGGACTTATAATGCTTGAACAGTCTCACTTAGCCATAGAATTCTATAATTTTAAATTTTGGCGAAGCCCCTATTTTTCGGAAGGCCGAATTTGGGGCGCTATCCACGCCTTGGCTGGACAGAATCTGGCTCCTCACTCGAAGCGGCATAAGTCTTTAGGGACTCGCAAAGAACCTCTCAAACAGCGACCAGCTCTCGCCTCATCATGACGGTCAGTTTTAGCTTTCTCCACTGAGGCGTTAACCCAGCTCAACTGGGGCGCAATCGCAGTGGTTCTCCCAGTGCTACCTTAGCCGATAAAATGGAACGTAAGGTACCAAAACATGGGAGCCGGGCAAACCCAACTATTGACCCAAGAACATGATTCGGAGCCGATGCATATAATGCTATAAGTTCGGGGTGCCGCACTTGTGAAAGTGTTCGGACTTATCACACCATAACACGGGAAACATAAGCCCCTGGTGTATTTAGCCGTACCAAAACGTACGGATGCAACATGTCATAGATGAACATATGTGTAAGAAAGAAATGCAATTGGAAGCAAAAATTTGCTGCATTGCTTTATTCAATAAAAACTGCTGTAAGTGCAGGACGATACAAGTGGTGCGGTAAGCAAGGGATGGGACTGTTTAACATGCCCCCCTCCAGGGGTAGGCTACGGTATAATGCATAAAACAGATTTAATGCTCATAATGGAGACCACCTGGATTTTCGTCGTAGCCTTTCTCCTTCCCTGGCTGTTGCATCGTGGGTTCGGCATGTCTGCTGCCAGACAGGGCCTCTGACGAACGGAGTCCTGTAGGTAAAAAATAAAAGGAAAGGAAAAAGAAGCGACACACTTAAGAGCCCCTGGTGCGGTTGAGCCGCAGTCTGGGCTTATCGTGGTCGAGCCCCTGGCCCCATGCCCATGGTATCTTCAGAGCATAATGGAGTATGCGAAGGGTCTGTCTTAATGTTTTACAGGGGCTGGGGTTGGGGCCGCACTGCTACGCGTGCTTGGAACGTGCCAGGTGGTCGTGTTGTAGGTTACTCCGGGCACGCTTAGCTGTGTCCGGCCGCTTGGCAGCCGAACTCGAGAATTGCCTTAAAAGGCTGCTTTGTACTTCTGTCGTGAGAGCCGCTGTATGTTCCTCCGTTCGGAGGGAGTGTTCAGTGTTTCCATTGACCATGATGACTCCTCTAGGGCCTGGCATCTTGAGCTTGAGGTATGCGTAGTGCGGCACCGCGTTGAACTTTGCGAACGCGGTACGTCCGAGCAAGGCATGATAGCCGCTGCGGAACGGGACTATGTCGAAGATTAAATCCTCACTTCGGAAGTTATCCGGGGATCCGAAGACCACTTCCAGTGTAACTGAGCCTGTACAATTGGCTTCTACACCTGGTATGATGCCTTTAAAGGTCGTCTTGGTAGGTTTAATCCTTGAGGGGTCTATGCCCATTTTGTGCACCGTGTCCTGATAAAGCAGGTTTAGGCTGCTACCGCCGTCCATCAGGACTCTGGTGAGATGAAATCCATCAACGATTGGGTCTAGAACCAATGCGGCGAACCCACCATGGCAAATGCTGGTGGGGTGGTCCCTTCGGTCAAAGGTGATCGGGCAAGAGGACCATGGATTGAACTTCGGGGCAACTGGCTCCATTGCGTATACATCCCTGAGTGCACGCTTCCGCTCCCTTTTTGGTATGTGCGTGGCATATATCATGTTCACCGTCCGCACCTGTGGGGGGAAACCCTTCTGTCCTCTATTGTTCGGCGGTCGGGTCTCGTCCTCGTCGTCGCTATGTAGCCCCTTGTCGCTGTTTTCAGCAATTAACTTGCATGCCTGCTTGAACACCCAACAGTCCCTATTGGTGTGGTTAGCTGGCTTTTTAGGGGTGCCATGTATCTGGCACAAGCGGTCGAGAATTCGGTCCAAATTGGACGGACCCTGAGTTGTTCTTTTGAATGGCTTTTTCGTTGACCGGGTTTAGAGCCTCTGAATCCGGCATTGACTGCCGTATCCTCACTGATATCGTCGTTAATGCGGCGTTTGTTTTTGTTGCGACGCGACCTGCCACTATGGTCCTTGATATCCGGACTGCCAGAATTTTTGTTGAGGTTGTTGCTGCATGCTAGCCAGCTGTCTTCACCCGCACAGAAGCGGGTCATGAGTGATGTAAGGGCTGCCATGGATTTCGGCTTTTCCTATCCCAGGTGCCGGGCAAGCCACTCGTCGCGGATGTTGTGCTTGAAGGCCGCAAGGGCCTCGGCATCCGGACAGTCGACGATTTGGTTTTGCTTGGTTAAGAACCATGTCCAGGATTGTCTGGCCGATTCGTCTGGCTACTGAATTATGTGGCTTAGGTCATCAGCGTCTGGTGGTCGCACATAAGTGCCCTGAAAGTTATCGAGGAATGCGGCTTCCAGGTCCTCCCAACTCCTAATTGACTCTGCTGGCAAGCTGTTGAGCCAATGCCGGGCTGGTCCTTTAAGCTTGAGGGGGAGGTATTTGATGGCGTGAAGATCGTCACCGCGGGCCATGGGGATGTGAAGGAGATAGTCTTCAATCCAAACCGCGGGGTCTGTTGTGCCATCGTAGGATTCAATATTGACGGGTTTAAACCCTTCTGGGATTTGATGATCCATTACCTCATCTGTGAAGCACAGTGGGTGTGCGGCGCCTCTGTACTGGGCGATATCGCGATGGAGCTCAAAAGAGCTTTGTCTGTTGTGTTCGGCCCGGCCGGACTTACTGTGTCCGGGGTGACAGTGATCGTCACGTATCGTGGGGCACCCATGTGATCCATAGATCGATCTTGATTGTCTTGCCTTATTCTCCAATATGTCTCGCAGGTCCGGAGTGTTCCCCTGTGGCCTTGTGCTTTTTGAGCGATGCCGGGGTACGGGTCTAGTGAAGGGCCTTGAGGCCTCTCTGTCGCAACCACGGGGTGGTCGATCAGCCGTATTGTCTCCTGGTGAAGCGGGATCATATGCTTCCACCTCTAATCGGGGGAGCAGCTTACGTATGGGGTAGCTTTTGGAGGGGCGTTCAAGTTCATGCTCTTCGGTCGCGAGGACTTCGGTCCATCTGTCGGCTAGCAGATCTTGATCAGCTCTAAGCTGCTGCTGCTTTTTCTTGAGGCTGTTTGCCGTGGCCATAAGCCTGCGTTTGAAACGCTCCTGTTCGACGGGATCCTCAGGCACGACGAATTCGTCATCGTCGAGGCTTGCCTCGTCTCCGGAGGGAGGCATATAGTCCTCTACCTCTTCTTCGGCCGCTCTCTCATGAGGGCTGGCGTTCCCCTCCTCCTGTGCTGGATCTTGCTGGAGTGGGTTGTCTTTGGTGCTATCCGGTGTATTATTGTCTCCAGTGCCGGAATCCTCTTTCTTGCTATGGCGGGATTTAGAGCGGCGCCGTTGACGCCGGCGCTTGGGCTGTTTCTTGGAGGGGTCATCCTCCGTTATTCCTTCGCCGTTCCCATCCTTTGGGATATCCACCATGTATATGTCGTATGAAGAGGTGGCTTTCCAGTGCCCGGTGGGCGCTGGTTCTTGGTCGTCTCCGGCATCGTCGTCCATACCGTCGATGTCATCAGAGTCGTAATCTAGCATGTCGGTTAGATCGTCGACAGTGGCTACCAAGTGGGTGGTGGGTGGGCTCTGAATTTCTTTGTTGTCCGCATCCCAACCGTCCTGGCCGCAGTCCGGCCAGGCCTCTCCTGATAACGAGAGGTACTTTAGCGAACTCAAGATGTCGCCAAAAGGTGAGTGTTGAAAGATGTCCGCCGCGGTTAACTCCATGATCGGCGCCCAATCGGATTCGACTGGAGGGGGCGCGGGAGGTCCGGAGTCCGGCACCTCGGAGTCACGAGCTTCATGGGGGACAAGATCGGTGTTCGGCTCTATCGCCGTAGAGGTTGCAGCCCCCGAGGCGGTGTCTAGGCATTCGTCCTCGATATGCGGAGCTGGCTCCGAATTGAAGATCGGAGTGGTTTCGAGTGCGGCTTCCAGGGTACTGTCCGGCTGCAGAGCTAAATCATGCCCGTCGTGACAGTACGACACGCTCGGGTGTGGCTCGAATCCGTCGAGGATCAAGTCCCCGCGGATGTCAGCCGTGAAGTTCAAACTTCCAAATCTGACCTGACGGCCAGGGGTGTAGCCTTCGATCTGCTCCAGCTGGCCAAGCGAATTGGCCCGCAGTGCGAAGCCGCCGAATATGAAGATCTGTCCGGGGAGGAAGGTCTCACCCTGGACTGCATCGTCGTTGATGATCGCAGAAGCCATCGGGCCTATCGGTGACGACACAGAGGAACTCTCAATGAAAGCACCAATGTCAGTGTCAAAACCGGCGGATCTCGGGTAGGGGGTCCCGAACTGTGCGTCTAGGCGGATGGTAACAGGAGACGAGGGACATGATGTTTTTACCCAGGTTCGGGCCCTCTTGATGGAGGTAAAACCCTACGTCCTGCTTGATTAATATTGATGATGTGGGTTACAAGAGTAGATCTACCACGAGATCAAGGAGGCTAAACCCTAGAAGCTAGCCTATGGTATGATTGTTGTTCGTCCTATGGACTAAAGCCATCCGGTTTATATAGACACCGGAGAGGGGCTAGGGTTACACAGAGTCGGTTACAATGGTAGGAGATCTACATATCCGTATCGCCAAGCTTGCCTTCCACGCCAAGGAAAGTCCCATCCGGACACGGGACAAAGTCTTCAATCTTGTTTCTTCATAGTCTTGGAGTCCGGCCGATGATGGTAGTTCGGCTATCCGGACACCCCCTAGTCCGGGACTCCCTCAACGGGCAAGCGCCCGGCGGGCACCCTCAATGCAAACGGATCGCTTGATGACTTCCAGTCGCGGACAGGCATCCACCATCCCCTTGATCAGGCCGAAGTAGCTGGTGGGCAGAAGCTCACCAAGCCATATCCGGACTATGAGATCCTTCATAGCCACTTCGGCCGCCTTGTGGAGTTCGACCGACTACTTCAGTTGGTCACTCAGAGGCGTTGAATGTTCGGCCCCAGCATACTAGGACCAGAACAGCTTCTCCGTTGAGCTCCCCTCCTGGGCATGGTAGAAATCCGCGGCATCTGATACGCTGCGTGGCAGATCTGCGAATGCCCCTGGAGAGCTCCAGACTCGGGTAAGTACAAGAAAAACCTCCTCCACATGTTTTCTTTGCATAAAGAATTTCTTACCCGCCGTTATCTTTTTGGCCTCCTAGAACTGTGCCCTACCGGCTTCGGCCTTGGCGTCTTTTATATTTGTAAGGGCCTTCTCAAGCTCGGCCTCTTTTGCTTTAAGCTCATGCCCCACAGACTCGAACCTTTTGTCGAGCTCCTGGAGCTCTTCTTGTACTTTGCCCACTCGGGCTTCTTGCTTTTCGCGCTCCTTCCACTCCAAGGACGCCTTGTGTTCGTCCTCGGACAGCGCTTTCCTCAGAGACGCCACTTCGGTGGTGGCCTCTGTTACTAAATCACGATGCCTCGTCGTTATAATAACCAATTTTATTTATACTTTACTATATGAGAGAGGGGAATCATTCACCTTTGCTCTCCTTGAGCTGCCTCCTTGTGAGGCTGAGCTCTCCCTGTGCCCGCTCCAAGTCCTGCTTCGGGTCGGCGATTTCGGCCGTACGGACAGCAGCGGTTAGCAGCACAGCCTGTTTATTTATATTCAAACTTATTGTTAGACTCCTGCGGATTATAATTGACCCTCCATTTGGTTTTTTCCTTCCGAACACCAAACAGAGTATCAGGGGATACTACCTATCTGGTGGTAATTTCACACATTTTTACTTACCTCAAAGCCTGTTAGGAGGCTGGTGCAGGCTTCGGTTAGTCCGCTCTTGGCGGACGAAACCTTCTGAATCACCGCACTCATAAGAGTATAGTGCTCTTCATCGAGTTAAGCGCCGCGAAGCGCTTCCAGCAGACAATCCGGCGCCTCAGGCGCAACGGAAGTCCTTGCTACAGACTGCCCTCCCTCCCTAACGAGGGGCTGCCCGCCTGAGTCCGGAACCACTCAAGGCTCCGGAACAGTGTTCGGCTGAGAGCCCGGCTTACCGTGGCTCTCATCGACTTGATCCGCGTGGATCTTGAACCCCGTGAGTCTGATGTCTGGGACACCGCCTTGAGGCGCCTCCAGGGCCACCTCCCCCATCTTTGGGAGCCTTTGGGACAACACCTCCGTGTCATCCGCATGCCGAGGAGAAGTGGCCATCGGGAGTGAGTTCATTGCTAACTCACTCAAGGACCCGTCCGAAGACGACGCTTCGGGATGGGCCCTGGCCGGACTGCATACAAGTTCGGCATTACAACAAAACTATGAAGCGAAATTATGATGGAGTGCGGGTACTTACGATCGCACTGGGTGCTTCTTTCTGGGCAGCCACCCTTCCTCGCTGTCGGTGGTGGTGGCGGAGTAGTCCGGAAGGGACACCTTTCCCTTCTTGGGCATCCCAGCCTCCCCCACTGGGGCGACCTTCCTCTTTTTCTCCCCCCAGTACAGGGAGGTGGTGTTTCTCCTTGTTTCCCCCCCGCTTCCGCGGGAGGAATCTGCCTCGTCATCATCAGACGACAAGGATATGAAGGCCTTGCGCCGGGGGCCTCTTCTGGTCCTCTGGTCCGCCGTCTCCGGCCCCCCATCCTTTCCGCATGGGGCGACCTCTTCTTCTTCTTCTTCTTCTTCCCCTTCGGGGGAGGAGTGCGCCTGGTCATCTTCGGACGAGGCTTGCGCAACCTTACGCCGGAGACCCTTTCGGGTCCCCGGGGCCTTCTTATCGGCCTTCTTCTCCGGCCCCTTATAGGGTGCCGGGACCAGCATCTTCGTCAGAAGATCATTAGCTGGGCTTTCTGGCAGCGGAGCCGGATAGTCAATCCGCTCTGCTGTCATTCCTGAACAAATATACACAATCACTTAAGGATTCCCCATGAGTACATTGGGAAGAACCGAACCCGGTTGCTGCCTGAGAACTCACCTGGGTAGGGTTCCGTGCGGCGTGGAGCCCGCGGTCCTCGGATATGAGAGGAGGTACTTCGGTGGCCTTGAACAACGCCTTCCACACATTCTTGTGCTTCATGCCGCAGAGCCTCTAGAGCGTCTGGTGTTCGGCCAGGATGAACTCCCACAGATTGAATGCCCGCCTTTGGCACGGCAGAATCCGGCGAATGATCATGACTTGGATCACGTTGACAAGCTTGATGTTCTTGTCCTTCATGCCCTTGATGCAGTTTATGAGTCAGGTCAGCTCTGTAGATTCGCCCCATAGCAGGCCCTTCTGTTCCCAGGAGGTGAGCCGCATAGGGGTTCCAGATTGGAACTCGGGGGCCGCCACCCAGTTGGCATCGCGCGGCTCGGTGATGTAGAACCACCCCGATTGCCACCCCTTCACGGTTTCCGCAAAGGAGCCATTAAGCCAGGTGACGTTAGGCATTTTGCCCACCATGGCTCCTCCGCACTCCGCTTGCTGGCCGCTCATGATCTTCGGCTTCACACAGAAGGTTTGGAGCCACAAGCCGAAATGAGGCTTGATGCGGAGGAAAGCCTCGCATACGACGATGAACGCCGAGATGTTGAGGACGAAGTTCGGGGCTAGATTATGGAAGTCTAGCCTGTAGTAGAATATGAGCCCGCGGACGAAGGGGTGGAGTGGAAACCCCAGTCCACGGACGAAGTGGGCAAGAAACATGACCCTCTTGTGGGATCCTGGGGTTGGAATGACCTGCCCGCCGTCTGGTAGCCGGTGCGCTATGTCCGCGGCCAAGTATCCGGCCGCCCGAAGACTTGCGATGTTCTTCTCCTTCACGGTGGAAGCCACCCATTTGCCTCCTGCTCCGGACATGTTTAGCTGTGCGAAGACGACTTGAACTAGGGCGCTGGAGCTCGAGGAGGCGAGAGTGGGCAGAGGAGGAAGAAGGCGTGGGTAAGAATGGGGAACTCTTATCCCTTTATAGAGGCGATGAAAGCGGTGCGCCTCCCCACTAGCCTGTTGAGACTCGCTTACTTCCCAAGCGCCACGATTGATGGCACGAAGGGATTACCCATACCTGTATTGATGAGAATCCCGTGATAAGGGGACATGATCTCTGCTTTGACAAGACGTGTCAAGGAAACCGCCTTGCAATGCGCGCTGTGGCTGGTTGTGAAAAAATGGTTCGAATAATGACCTGGCTGTAATGGCATGTCACGTCATCTAAAAGTTGTCAATTGAAGTATCATTCTCTCTACGGTGGTATGTGAAGATCATTTTGCGGATCCGGGCACGGCCTACATGTTCGATAATAGCCTTGGAGTATTCGGAAGGAGGAACCCACCTTGCAATGTCGAAGACAAGACTGCGCGCCGGACTCATCGTCATTGAAGCCTGGTTCAGGGGCTACTGAGGGAGTCCTGGATAAGTGGGTATCCGGATAGCCGGACTGTACACATCGTCCGGACTATAGAAGCGTCAAGATACAAGACTCAAGACTTCGGCTCGTGTCCGGATGGGACTCTCCTTTGCGTGAAAGACAAGCTTGGCAATCTGGATATTGTGTTTCCTTTCTTGTAACCGACTCCATGTAAACCCTAGCTCTCCGGTGTCTATATAAACCGGAGAGGATAGTCCTTAGAAACGCAGGAACGATCTGACTAGAAAGTCATTCAAAACTTGATCGAAGAACCAGCGTTTATTGAAGAAGCTATAGAGTCGATTACAAAAAGTACTAGTTTGAAAGGCTCGTTGGAATTGATCCGCTACGAGATTTACATTATATGCTAGAGAAGCACCTGAAGTACTAAATAGAATAGGTATTAGTTTTGTAATGGTTGGGGCAGCAAACTCGGATTCGGCAAGAATCTCATTTTTTGGTAGTACGAAGGGGGAATTGGCCCAAAAATTGGATAGGGGTAAAGACGCAGCTCAGAATTACAATCATACCATCATAGGCTAGCTCTTAGGGTTTAGCCTCTACGATCTCGTGGTAGATCTACTCTTGTACTACTCATATCTTCAATATTAATCAAGTAGGAAGTAGGGTTTTTACCTCCATCGAGAGGGCCAGAACCTGGGTAAACATTGTGTCCCTTGCTTCCTGTTACCATCAGCCCAAGACGCACAGATCGGGACCCCCTACCCGAGATCCACCGGTTTTGACACCGACAATGACGATGGCGATGGATTCCCCTCTCTGGAGCCCCGAACGGACTCCAGATCAGCCCTCCCGAGAGAGATTAGGGCTTGGCGGCGGCTCCGTATCGTAAAACGCGATGAATCCTTCTCTTTGATTTTTTTTCTCCCCGAACATTAATATATAGAGTTGGAGTTGAGGTTGGTGGAGCCTCAGGGGGCCCACGAGATAGGGGGCGCGCCCTCCACCCTCGTGGACAGCGTGTGGGCCCCTGGTGTGGATTCTTTTGCCAACATTTTTTATTAATTCCAAAAATATTCTCCGTGAAGTTTCATGTCATTCCGAGAACTTTTATTTCTGCACAAAAATAACATCATGGCAATTCTGCTGAAAATAGCGTCAGTCCGGGTTAGTTCCATTCAAATCATGAAAGTTAGAGTCCCGAACAAGGGCAAAAGTGTTTGGAAATGTTGATACGTTGGAGACGTATCAACTCCCCCAAGCTTAAACCTTTGCTTGTCCTTAAGCAGTTCAGTTGATAAACTGAAAGTGATAAAGAAAAACTTTTACAAACTCTGTTTGCTCTTGTTGTAAATATGTAGAGCCAGCATTCAAGTTTTCAGCAAAGATTATGAACTAACCATATTCACAATAACACCGAGGTCTCATGTTTACTCATATCAATGGCATAATCAACTAGCGAGCAATAATAATAAATCTCGGATGACAACGCTTTCTCAAAACAATCATAATATGATATATCAAGATGGTATCTCGCTAGCCCTTTCTGAGACTGCAAAACATAAATGCAGAGCACCCCTGAAGATTAAGGACTGACTAAACATTATAATTCATGGTAAAAGAGATCCAGTGACAGTCATACTCAATGTAAACTAATAGTAATGCATGCAAATGACAGCGGTGCTCTCCAGCCCGTGCTTTTTAATAAGAGGGTGACGACTCAACATAAAAGTAAACAGATAGGCCCTTCACAGAGGGAAGCAGGGATTTGCAGAGGTGCCAGAGCTCGAGTTTTGAAACAGAGATAAATAATATTTTGAGTGGTATACTTTCATTGTCAACATAACAACCAAGAGATCTCGATATCTTCCATGCTACCCTCATTATAGGCGGTTCCCAAGCAGAATGGTAAAGTTTATACTCCTGCACCACCAACAAGCATCAATCCATGGCTTGCCCGAAACAACGGGTGCCTCCAACTAACAACAATCCTGGGGGAATTTTGTTTGCATTTATTTTGATTTAAGCATGGGACCGGGCATCTCGGTACCAGGCATTTTCTCGTGAATGAGGAGCGCAGTCCACTCCTCGTGAGGATAACCCACCTAGCATGGAAGATATAGACAACCCTAGTTGATACATGAGCTATTTGAGCATACAAAACAGAATTTCATTTGAAGGTTTAGAGTTTGGCACATACAAATTTACTTGGAATGGCAGGTAGATACCGCATATAGGAAGGTATGGTGGACTCATATGGAATAACATTGGAGTTTATGGAAGTGGATGCACAAGCAGTATTCCCGCTTAGTACAAGTGAAGGCTAGAAAGAGACTGGGAAGCGACCAACTAGAGAGCGACAACACTCATGAAGATGCATTAAAATTAATCAACACTGAGTGCAAGCATGAGTAGGATATAATCCACCATGAACATAAATATCGTGGAGGCTATGTTGATTTTGTTTCAACTACATGCGTGAACACGTGCCAAGTCAAGCCACTCGAATCCTTCAAAGGAGGATACCACCCTATCATACCACATCATAACCATTTTAATATCATGTTGGCACGCAAGGTAAACAATTATAAACTCCTAGCTAATTAAGCATGGAATAAGCAACTATAATCTCTAATTTTCATTGCAAACATGCTTCATTCATAATAGGTTGAATCATGAACGATGAACTAATCATATTTACAAAAACAAGATAGGTCGAGTTTATACCAGCTTTTCTCATCTCAATCAGTCCATCATATATCGTCATTATTGCCTTTCACTCGCACGACCGAATGGTCTGGATAATAATAATAGTGCATGTGCATTGGACTAAGCTGGAATCTGCAAGCATTTAATACAAGGGAGAAGACAAGGTAATATGGGCTCTTGGTTAAATCAACAATAATGCATATAAGAGCCACTTCAACATTTTCATCATGGTCTTCTCCTCTCGACCCCCAAGAAAAGAAAAGAAATAAAAGTATTTACATGGGAAAGCTCCCAACAAGCAAAAGAAGAACAAGAAATCTTTTTGGGTTTTCTTTTTAATTATTACTACTACAGGCATGGAAAGTAAACTAGCTAAAAGCTACAACTATTTCTTTTGTTTTTTCTTAAGGTTTTTCAAACACACAAGAAGAAGACTTAGAAAAGAAAAGAAAATAGCATGGATAGTACAATGAAAAAGTATGAGCACCGACAACTAGAATGAGAGTGTGAACATGAATGTAATGTCAGTGAGAAATACATACCCCCCCCCCAAGCTTAGGCTTTTGGCCTGAGTTGGTCTATGGCCACGGCTGGCCTGGCGGATATCCAAAGTTGTAGCTGGGGTTGTACTGAGATGTGGCAGCTACTGCCTCAAGAGCTGCAGCTTGGAGGCAAGCTGCCTCCGTCCTCCTCTCGTACTCGTTTGCCTCCTCCCTGGTTATAACGTATCTCCTTTTTGCCTGAAAGTCAAAAAAAGTAGGAGCACAGAGAGCAATATGGACAGTGCGACGTCTATCAAAGATTAGTCGGTACTGGAGGGACTGTTCATTCCTCTCAACAAACTAATGGCGAACCATAGCATTATAATCTAGATAAGTAGGAGGCAAGCTAATATCATTTCATGTATAGGTACCTCAAGATAATTAGCTACACGAGTTGCATAAATTCCACCAAACGAATCTCCACTTAAACCATTAAGATGCAACCTTCGTGCAACGATAGCCCCCAAGTTATATTGTTTATCTCCTAATACCGCACTTTTGAGGACACAAAGATCTGGAACACACATGTGACATGCCTCATCTTTACTGTCAATGCATCTACCTATAAAGAGAGCAAAATAATGTATGGAAGGAAAATGAATACTCCCTATGGTAGCTTGTGTGATTTCTATAGATTTCCCCATAGTGATACTAGCAAGAAAATCTTTATATTCAGATTTGCGAGGTTCACTAACATTACCGCACTACGTGAGTTTATAAGCAACAGTAAAATCTTCTAGGTCCATGGTATATGATTTATCATATAGATCAAATAAAACAGTGTGAGAATTGCGTGAGGATGTAAATTTAAACCTTATCACAAAGGAATTAGTTAGGCAGTGGTATTGAGGGTACTTACCTGACAGGAAGCCCTCAACATCAGCATTATGCACATACGCGTCAAGTTCTTCCTTGATACCTGCTTGGACCATAAACTCCTCTGACGGCCATTCACAAGGCCACACTTGATCTTCCCTTGGTAGCTCATATCTCGGCTCACGTATCGCGAGCCTTGGGCCTTGCTTCCTTGAGGAACCACCTTGGTACATTTTCCTAAACATATTTCTTCCTCTGAAAAATTTCTGAAATTTTTAGTGACTCAAAATAAAAGTGAACCAAACTCAACAAGATTGATAGAAACTACTCCCACAAGTGCCTAGAGACTATATCATGCATTAGAACTACTTGGGACCATATAAATTTGACATGCAAGCTCAAGAATAGGGTCACCTAAGCAGCAAAAATTTGCAATAAATAAAGCACTAGAACAAAAACTAATTGGACCGTCGGAGGAGTCACATACCGAAGAACAATCTCCCCAAACAGTTTTGTGAATGGAGCTTTGAGCAAGGAGATCGAAAATGGCAGCAAGATGAGCTAGAACATGGGTTTGAGCTATGGGAGGATTTTTTCTGGAGGAAGATGAAGTGAGTGGGTGCTGGAATAAGTGGAGGGGGGCCACATGGGGCCCACGAGGCAGGGGGCGCGCCCTGGGTCCTCATGGCCAGGTGGTGGATCCCCCTGGTGTGTTCTTAGTGCCAGATATTCTTAAATATTCTACAAAAAATCATATATAATTTTCAGGACATTTGGAGAACTTTTATTTTTGGGGTATTTGTTTATTGCAAGGATAATTCAGAAAACAGACAGAAAAATACTATTTTTGCTTTATTTAATCTAAATAACCGAAAGTAAAAGGAGGGTACAGAGAGTTGTGATTTCTAACTTTATCCATCTCATATTCATCAAAAGGAATCCGCTAACAAGGTTGATCAAGTCTTGTTAACAAACTCTTTTCGAATAACATGGAATCGAAGAAATTTTGAATAACACTAGGTTACCTCAACGGGGATATGCACGTCCCCAACAATAAGAATATCATATTTCTTCTTGACAGTAGGAAGAGGAAATTCAAAACCTCCAATGGTGATAGTTGAAATTTTTCCAATAGAATTGATACTATGGACTTGAGGTTGTTTCCTTGGAAAGTGTACCGTATGCTCGTTACTGATACGTCTCTAACATATCTATAATTTATGATGCATTCATGCTATATTATTATCTGTTTTGAATGATTATGGGCTTTATTATACACTTTTATATTACTTTTGGGACTAACCTATTAACCGGAGGCCCAGCCCATATTGCTGTTTTATTGCCTGTTTCAGTATTTCGAAGAAGAGGAATATCAAACGGAGTCCAAACGGAATGAAACCTTCGGCATCGTGATTTTTTGGAAGATTATCATCCCGGAGGCTTGGAGATCAAGTCAGGAGATCCTCGAGGAGCCCAGGAGATAGAGGGCACCCCCCCCCCTACAGGGCGCGGCCCCCTGTCTCATGGACCCCTCGAGCACCTCCCGACCGACTTATTTTGCCTATATAATCCTATGTACCCTAAAACCATCGAACATCAAGATAGATCGGGAGTTCCCCCGTCGCAAGCCTCTGTAGCCACCAAAAACCTCTCGGGAGCGCGTTCCGGCACCCTTCCGGAGGGGGATCCCATCACCGGTGGCCATCTTCATCATCCCGACGCTCTCCATGACGAGGAGGGAGTAGTTCACCCTCGGGGTTGAGGGTATGTACCAGTAGCTATGTGTTTGTTCTCTCTCTCTCTCGTGTTCTCTCTCGTGTTCCCTTTATGGCATGATCTTATTGTATCCCGAGCTTTGCTATTGTAGTTGGATCTTATGATGTTTCTCCCCCTCTACTCTCTTGTGATGAATTGAGTTTTCCCTTTGAAGTTATCTTATCGGATTGAGTCTTTTATGAGAACACTTGATGTATGTCTTGCCGTGCTTATCTGTGGTGACAATGGGATATCATGTGCCTCTTGATGTATGTTTTGGTGACCAACTTGCGGGTTCCGCCCATAAACCTATGCATAGGGGTTGGCACACATTCTTGACTCTCTGGTAGAAACTTTGGGACACTCTTTGAAGTACTTTGTGTTGGTTGAATAGATGAATATGAGATTGTGTGATGCATATCATATAATCATGCCCACTGATACTTGAGGTGACAATGGAGTATCTAGGTGACATTAGGGTTTTGGTTGATTTGTGTCTTAAGGTGTTATTCTAGTATGAACTCTTTAATAGATCGATCCGAAAGAATAACTTTGAGGTGGTTTCGTACCCTACCATAATATTTTCGTTTGTTCTCCGCTATTAGTGTCTTTGGAGTGACTCTTTGTTGCATGTTGATGGATTGTTATATGATCTATCTATGTTATTATTGTTGAGAGAACTTGCACTAGTGAAAGTATGAACCCTAGGCTTTATTTCCTATCATTGCAATACCGTTTACGCTCACTTTTATCGCTTGCTACCTTGCTGTTTTTATTATTTCAGATTACAATTACCTTTATCTACTATCTATTTTGCACTTGTATCACCATCTCTTCGCCGAACTAGTGCACCTATACAATTTGCCATTGTATTGGGTGTGTTGGGGACACAAGAGACTCTTTGTTATTTGGTTGCAGGGTTGCTTGAGAGAGACCATCTTCATCCTACGCCTCCTACAGATTGGTAAACCTTAGGTCATCCACTTAAGGGAAATTTGCTACTGTCCTACAAACCTGTGCACTTGCAGGCCCAACAATGTCTACAAGAAGAAGCTTGTGTAGTAGACATCAAGCTCTTTTCTGGTGCCGTTGCCGGGGAGGTTAGCGCTTGAAGGTATATCTTTAGATCTTGCAATCGAATCTTTTTGTTTCTTGTTTTATCACTAGTTTAGTTTATCAAAGAAAACTGCAAAAAAATGGATTTGAGTTTGTCTCATACGCTTCATCTTTTTAATATCTTTCGTGAGTTTGATGGAAAGGAAAATTGTGCTCAAGTGCTAGAAGAAGAATGCTTTAGAATGTTTGGTACTATATATTTGTATGATGAGCATGATTGCAATGTTGTTAGTATGAATTCCTTGAATATCCATGATGCTAATGATATGCAAAGCCACAAGCTTGGGGAAGCTATGTTTGATGAAGATGACATTTTTAGTCCCCCAAGTTTTGATGAGAATATTTATTATGATGAAAGCATGCCTCCTATTTATGATGATTATATTGATGAAAGTGGGTTTGGAAGAGTGTCAACTTTAGGAAGTTATGACCCCACTATTTTGGAGAGGATGTTGAATCTTATTGTGATGAACATGAAAGTGGATTTGGAAGAGTGTCAACTTTATTTAGTGATGATTCCACTATTTCAGAAGAAGTTCCAATTGATTATGAGAACAAAGTTGCTATATGATGATTATTGTGATGACTTGTATGCTATTAAGAATAATGATAACCATGAAACTTGTCGTCATGATTTTAGTTTTCAATTGGATCATGCCTCACATGATAATTATTTTGTTGAGTTTGCTCCCACTACTATTCATGAGAAGAAATTTTCTTATGCGGAGAGTAGTAAATTTTCTATGCTAGTAGATCATGAAAAGAATGCTTTAGGTGCTCGTTATATTGTTGGATTCATTCATGATGCTACTGAAAATTATTATGAGGGAGGAACATATGCTTGTAGGAATTGCAATAATGCCAAGTTTCCTCTCGATGTGTTGAAATTCTTGAAGCTTTGCTTGTTTTGCGTTCCTATGCTAGTTGTTTATTGTTCCCATAAGTTGTTTGCTCACAAAATCCCTATGCATAGGAAGTGGGTTAGGCTTAAATGTGCTAGTCATATGCTTCATGATGCTCTCGTTATGTTTCAATTCTTATCTTTTATGTGAGCATCATTGCCATCATCATGCCTAGCTAAAAAAGCATTAAAGGAAAGCGCTTGTTGGGAGACAACCCAATATTTACCCTTAATTTTTTTGTGTGTCCACATGATTATGCTACTGTAGTAATCATGTTTTATAGCTTTTGTTTCAATAAAGTGCCAAGTAGAACCTTTGGGAAGACTTGGGTGATGTTTATGTGATCTTGCTGTGAAAAACAGAAACATTAGCGCTCACGAGATTAGCTTCCATTTTTTACTGGAGAGTGATTTTAGTATAATTCTTTTTGCAGATGATTAATAGACAAATTCCTCAGGTCCAGAAATTTATTTCATAATTGTTGGAGTTCCAGAAGTATACGTTTGATACAGATTACTACAGACTGTTCTATTTTCGACAGATTCTGTTTTCATTGTGTTGTTTGCTTATTTTGACGCATCTATGAGTAGTATCAAGTGGTATGAACCATAGCGAAGTTGGAATACAGTAGGTTTTACACCAATATGAATTTAGAATGAGTTCATTACAGTACCTAAGTGGTGGTTTTATTTTCTTATACTAACGGAGCATACGAGTTTTGTGTTGAGTTTTGTGTGGTTGAAGTTTTCAAGTTTTGGGTAAAGATTCGATGGACTATGGAATAAGGAGTGGTAAGAGCCTAAGCTTGGGGATGCCCAAGGAACTCCAAGGTAATATTCAAGGACAACCAAGAGCCTAAGCTTGGGGATGCCCCGGATGGCATCCTCTCTTTCGTCTTCGTTCATCGGTAACTTTACTTGGAGCTATATTTTTATTCACCACATGATATGTGTTTTGCTTGGAGACGCTCTTCTTTAATTTGCACAAAATTATATTTTCCCTTAAGGCGGCTTGTTTCTTGAGTGGGGAATTATTTAGCAGAGAAGTAATAAATCATATCGCGGGGACAGCGCACACAACCAGGAGCAAGAGAATTAAACCATGTTTTAGCATCACCCTTTAATGAGATCGGAATAATTTAAGGATATAGTAGTAATGAATTTTTCCTCATTGGTGAATAGGGTGGCTATATCATTTAATTTAGTAAGATGTGCCACAATAGTTTCAGATTCATAGCCATAAAAAGGATTAGATTCAACCAAAGTAATTAACTCAGGATCGACAGTGAAATCATAATCCTTATCAGAAATACAGATAGGTGAAGTAGCAAAAGCAGGGTCATATTTCATTCTAGCATTCAAAGACTTCTTTTTCAGCTTGACTAACAGTTTCTTAAGATCATATCTATCTTTGCAAGCAAAAAAGTCTCTAGCAGTTTCTTCATCCATAACATAACCCTCAGGCACATCAGGCAATTCATATCTAGGTGGAGAATCTTCGTCATCACTTTCATCAATATTATCAGTTTCAATAATTTCACTCTCTCTAACCCTAGCAAGTTGTTCATCAAGAAATTCACCTAGTGGCACAGTATTTTCAAGCATAGAAGTAGTTTCATCATAAGCATCATGCATAGCAGAAGTGGCATCATCAATAACATGCAACATATCAGAATCAATAGCAGGAGTAGGTTTAGGTGTCGCAAGTTTACTCATAACAGAAGGTGAATCAAGTGCAGAGCTAGATGGAAGTTCCTTACCTTCCCTCGTAGTTGAGGAAAAAATCTTAGTTGTTTCATCTTTCAAGTTCCTCATAGTGATCAACAGATATAAATCCCAAGTGACTCAAAGAATAGAGCTATGCTCCACGGCAACGGTGCTGGAAAATAGTCTTGATAACCCACAAGTATAGGGGATCGCAACTGTTTCCGAGGGTAGAGTATTCAACCCAAATTTATTTATTCGACACAAGGGGAGCCAAAGAATATTCTCAAGTATTAGCAGTTGAGTTGTAATTCAACCACACCTGAAAGACTTAATATCTGCAGCAAAGTATTTAGTAGCAAAGTAGTATGGAAGTAACGGTAATGGTGGTAAAAGTAACAGTAATAGTTTTGTAGTAATCATAACAGTGGCAACGGAAAAAGTAACTAAGCAAAGATCAATATGTGAAAAGCTCGTAGGAAATGGATCAGTGATGGATAATTATGTCGGATGCGATTCCTCATGCAACAGTTATAACATATGGTGACACAGAACTAGCTCCAGTTCATCAATGTAATGTAGGCATGTATTTCAAATATAGTCATACGTGCTTATGGAAAAGAACTTGCATGGCATCTTTTGTCCTACCCTCCCGTGGCAGCGGGGTCCTATTGGAAACTAAGGGATATTATGGCATCCTTATAATAGAGTACCGGACCAAAGCATTATCACTTAGTGAATACATGAACTCCTCAAACTATGGTCATCACCGGGAGTGGTCCCGATTATTGTCACTTTGGGGTTGCCGGATCATAACACATAGTAGGTTACTATTGACTTGCAAGATAGGATCAAGAACTCACATATATTCATGAAAACATAATAGGTTCAGATCTGAAATCATGACACTCGGGCCCTAGTGACAAGCATTAAGCATAGCAAAGTCATAGCAACATCAATCTCAAAACATAATGGATACTAGGGATTAAACCCTAACAAAACTAACTCGATTACATGGTAAATCGCATCCAACCCATCACCGTCCAGCAAGCCTACGATGAAATTACTCACGCACGGCGGTGAGCATCATGAAATTGGTGATGGAGGAAGGTTGATGATGACGATGGCGATGGATTCCCCTCTCTGGAGCCCCGAACGGACTTCAGATCAGCCATCCCGAGAGAGATTAGGGATTGGCGGCGGCTCCGTTTAGTAAAATGCGATGAATCCTTCTCTCTGATTTGTTTCTACCTGAACGTGAATATATAGAGTTGGAGTTGAGGTTGGTGGAGCCTCAGGGGACCCACGAGGCAGGGGGGCGCACCCCAGGGGGTGGGCACGCCCTCCACCCTCGTGGACAGGGTGTGGGCCCCTGGTGTTGATTCTTTCGCTAGTATTTTTTATTAATTCCAAAAATATTCTCCGTGAAGTTTCAGGTCATTCCGAGAACTTTTATTTCTGCACAAAAATAGCACCATGGCAATTCTGCTGAAAACATCGCCAGACCGGGTTTGTTCCATTCAAATCATGCAAGTTAGAGTCCAAAACAAGGGCAAAAGTGTTTGGAAAAGTAGATACATTGGAGACGTATCAAGATCCCATCTTGGGGCCTTTTCTAGCGATCTACTGGAGGGGATTCGATCACGGAGGGCTTCTACATCAACACCATAGCCTCTCCGATGATGTGTGAGTAGTTTACCACAGACCTTCGGGTCCGTAGTTATTAGCTAGATGGCTTCTTCTCTCTCTTTGGATCTCAATACAAAGTTCTCCTTGATGTTCTTGGAGATCTATCCGATGTAATACTCTTTTGCAGTGTGTTTGCCGAGATCTGGTGAATTGTGGGTTTATGAACTTGATTATCTATGAATATTATTTGATTCTTTGCTGAATTCTTATATGCATGATTTGATATATTTGTAAGTCTCTTCGAATTATCGGTTTAGTTTGGCCTACTAGATTGATCTTTCTTGCAATGGGAGAAATGCTTAGCTTTGGCTTCAATCCTGCGGTGCTCGATCCCAGTGACAGAAAGGGAAATGACACGTATTGTATTGTTGCCATCGAGGATAAAAATATGGGGTTTATATCATATCGCTTGAGTTTATCCCTCTACATCATGTCATCTTGCCTAATGCGTTACTCCGTTCTTATGAACTTAATACTCTAGATGCATGTTGGATAGCGGTCGATGTGTGGAGTAATAGTAGTAGATGCAGAATCGTTTCGGTCTACTTGACACGGACGTTATGCCTATATTCATGATCATTGCCTTAGATATCATCATAACTATGCACTTTTCTATCAAGTGCTCGGCAGTAATTTGTTCACCCACCGTAATACATGCTATCATGAGAGAAGCCACTAGTGAAACCTATGGCCCCGGGGTCTACTTTACATCATATAAGTTTCCAATCTACAATTCTAGTTTATTATTTATTTTGCAATCTTTATTTTCCAATCTATGCAACAAAAATACCAAAAATATTTACCTTATTATCTTTATCAGATCTTACTTTTACAGGTGGCCGTGAAGGGATTGACAACCCCTTTATCGCGTTGGTCGCAAGGTTCTTGATTGTTTGGCAGGTACTAGGCGACTTGTGTGTAGTCTCCTACTGGATTGATACCTTTGTTCTCAAAAACTAAGGGAAATACTTACACTACTTTGCTGCATCACCCTTTCCTCTTCAAGGGAAAACCAACACATGATCAAGAGGTAGCAAGAAGGATTTCTGGCGCCGTTTCCGGGGAGATCTACGCCAAGTCAAGACATACCAAGTACCCATCACAAACTCTTATCCCTCGCATTACATTATTTGCCATTTGCCTCTCGTTTTCCTCTCCCCCACTTCACCTTTGTCGTTTTATTCACCATTTTTCGTTCATCTCTTTTCGCTTGCTTCTTGCGTCCTTGGGTATTAGTGTGCCAGTTTACTTTGATGGCTTTGCCAAAAGGCGTTGATCCTCACCTTAGAAGGTTGGAAGAAATTGAAAACAACTTTAGAAGCTTTATGTCTTTGCAATTTGAGCATAATAATTTCTTCAGAAACAAGCTTAATGAACAAAAAGGTTTTATGTCTAAGGAATTTTATGGTTTGAAATCTCAGTTTGCTCATCTTGAAAACTTAATAGCCCAAATATCGGATAGGCAAGCCACCTTAGTAAATAAGATGGCCGCTAAACCGAAAGATCTAGATAATAATAATGATGAAGATCTAAAAGTGATTGATGTGTCTCCTATTAAATCTTTGTTTTCCAATATGAATCTTGATAAAGATGGGACTGAAGATGAGTCAACTTTAGTTAAAAGGCGTCCCAATGATTCGGAGTTTTTAGATCTTGATGCAAAAATTGGTTAAAGTGGGATTGAAGAGGTCAAAACTTTACATTGCAATGAACCCACTATTTTGAATTTCAAGGAATTTAATTATGATAATTGTTCTTTGATAGATTGTATTTCCGTGTTGCAATCCGTGTTAAATTCTCCTCATGCTTATAATCAAAATAAAGCTTTTACCAAACATATCATTGATGCTTTAATGCAATCCTATGAAGAAAAGCCTGAATTAGAAGTTTCTATCCCTAGAAAAATTTATGATGAGTGGGAACCTACTATTAAAATTAATATTAAAGATCATGAATGCTATGCTTTATGTGATTTGGATGCAAGTGTTTCCATGATTCCAAAAACTTTGTGTGATGTTCTAGGTTTCCGTGAATTTGATGATTGTTCTTTAAATTTGCATGTTGCGGATTCCACTATTAAGAAACCTATGGGAAGGATTAATGATGTTCTTATTGTTGAAAATAGGAATTATGAGCCCATAGATTTCATTGTTCTTGATATAGATTGCAATCCTACATGTCCTATTATTCTTGGTAGACCTTTCCTTAGAACGATTGGTGCAATTATTGATATGAAAGAAGGAAATATTAGATTCCAATTTCCATTAAGGAAAGGCATGGAACAATTTGCTAGGAACAAAATTAAATTGACTTATGAATCTATTATGAAAGCCACTTATGGATTGCATACCAAAGATGACAATACCTAGATCTATTCTTGTTTTTATGTCTAGCTAGGGGCGTTAAACGATAGCGCTTGTTGGGAGACAACCCAATTTAATTTTTGTTCCTTGATTTTTATTTCTGTTTAGTAATAAAGAATTCATCTAGCTTCTATTTAGATGCAGTTTTCTGTTTTAATTAGTGTTTTTGCCAAGTAGAACTGTTGGGAAGACTTGGGTGAAGTCTTTGCGATCTTGCTGTAAAAAATAGAAACTTTTGCGCTCACGAGATTAGATGCCATTTTTTTATTGGAGAGTGATTTTAGGTTGATTGTTTCTGAAGATTATTAATAGACAAATTCCTCACGTTCACCAATTTATTTCAGAATTTTTGGAGTTACAGAAGTATATGTTTTATACAGATTGCTAAAGACTGTTCTGTTTTTGACAGATTCTGTTTTTTGTGTGTTGTTTGCTTATTTTGATGAATCTATGGCTAGTATAGGGGGGTATAAACCATAGAGAAGTCGGAATACAGTAGGTTTAACACCAATATAAATAAGGAATGAGTTCACTACAGTAATTTAAGGTGGTGATTTGTTTTCTTATACTAACGGAGCTCATGAAATTTTCTGTTTGAGTTTTGTGTTGTGAGGTTTTCAAGTTTTTGGGTAAAGATTTGATGGATTTTGGAACAAAAAGTGGCAAGAGCCTAAGCTTGGGGATTCCCAAGGACAACCAAAAGCCTAAGCTTGGGAATGCCCCGGAAGGCATCCCCTCTTTCGTCTTCGTCTATCGGTAACTTTACTTGAGGCTATATTTTTATTCACCAGATGATATGTGTTTTGCTTGGAGCGTATTATATGACTCGAGTCTTTGCTTTTTAGTTTACCACAATCATCATTGCTGTACACACCTTTTGGGAGTGACACACATGAATTGGAATTTATTAGAATACTCTATGTGCTTCACTTGTATCTTTTGAGCTAGATAATTTTGCTCTAGTGCTTCACTTATACCTTTTTAGAGCACGATGGTGGTTTTATTTTATAGAAATTATTGATCTCTCATGCTTTACTTATATTATTTTGAGAGTCTTTTAGAACAGCATGGTAATTTGCTTTGGCTATAAAATTAGTCCTAATATGATAGGCATCCAAGATGGGTATAATAAAAACTTTCATATAGAGTGCATCAAATACTATGAGAAGTTCGATACTTGATAGTTGTTTTGAGATATAAAGGTGGTAATGTTAGAGTCATGCTAGTTGGGTAATTGTGGAATTGAGAAATACTTGTGTTAAGGATTGCAAGTCCCATAGCATGCACGTATGGTAAACGTTGTGTGACAAATTTGAAGCTTGGGGTGTTCTTTGATTGCTTTCCTTATGAGTTGCGGTCGGGGATGAGCGATGGTCTTTTCCTACCAATCTATACCTCTAGGAGCATGCGCGTAGTGCTTGGTTTTGATGACTTGTAGATTTTTGCAATAAGTATGTGAGTTCTTTATGACTAATGTTGAGTCCATGATTATACACACTCTCACCCTTCCATCATTGCTAGCCTCTTCGGTACCGTGCATTGCCCTTTCTCACCTTGAGAGTTGGTGCAAACTTCACCGGTGCATCCAAACCCCGTGATATGATACACTCTATCACACATAAGCCTCCTTATATCTTCCTCAAAACAGCCACCATACCTACCTATTATGGCATTTCCATAGCCATTCTGAGATATATTGCCATGCAACTTTCCACCGTTCCGTTTATTATGACACACTCCATCATTGTCATATTGCTTTGCATGATCATGTAGTTGGCATCATATTTGTGGCAAAGCCACCTTCATAATTATTTCATACATGTCGCTCTTGATTCATTGCACACCCCAGTACACCGCCGGAGGCATTCACATAGTCATATTTTGTTCCAAGTATCGAGTTGTAATTTTTGAGGTAAGTAAATAAAAGTGTGATGATTTTCATTATTAGAGCATTGTCCCATGTGAGGAAAGGATGATGGAGACTATGATTCCCCCACAAGCCGGGATGAGACTCCGGACGAAAACAAAATGAGAGAAAAAGAGAGAAGGGGCAATGTTACTATCCTTTTTCCACATTTGTGATTCAAAGTAGCACCATGATCTTCATGATGGAGAGTCTCTTATTTTGTCACTTTCATATACTAGTGGGAATTTTTCATTATAGAACTTGGCTTGTATATTCTAATGATGGGGTTCCTCAAAATGCCCTAGGTCTTCATGAGCAAGCAAGTTGGATGCACACCCACTTAGTTTCTTTTGATGAGCTTTCATATATTTATAGCTCTAGTGCATCCGTTGCATGGCAATCCCTACTCCTTGCATTGACATCAATTTATGGGCATCTCCATAGACCGTTGATTAGACGCGTCAATGTGAGACTTTCTCCGTTTTTGTCTTCTCACATAACCTCCATCATCATATGCTATTCCACCCATAGTGCTATGTCCATGGCTTGCGCTCATATATTGCGTGAAAGTTGAAAGAGTTTGAAAAGGCTAAGTATGAAACAATTGCTTGGCTTGTCATCGGGGTTGTGCATGATGGGAGCATTTTGTGTGACGAAAATGAAGCATGGCCAAACTATATGATTTTGTAGGGATAAGCTTTCTTTGGCTATGTTATTTTGATAAGTCATAATTGCTTGGTTAGCATGCTTGAAGTATTACTATTTTATGTCAATATCAAACCTTTGTCTAGAATCTTTTGGATCTAAACATTCATGCCACAACAAAGAGAATTACAATGAAAATTATGTTAGGTAGCATTCCACATCAAAAATTCTGTTTTTATCATTTACCTACTCGAGGACGAGCAGAAATTAAGCTTGGGGATGCTTGATATGTCTCCAACGTATCTATAATTTTTGATTGTTCCATGATATTAAATTATCTATTTTGGATGTTTAATGGGCTTTAATATGCTCTTTTATATTATTTTTGGAACTAACCTATTAACCGAAGGCCCAGTGCAAATCGCTGTTTTTTTCCTATTTAGTGTTTCACAGAAAAGGAATATCAAACGGAATCCAAACAGAACAAAACCTTTGCGAGGATCTTTCTTGGAACAAACGCAATCTAGGAGACTTGGAGTGGAAGTCAGAGACGCAACGAGGCGGCCACGAGCCAGGAGGGCGCGCCCAGGGGGTAGGTGTGCCCCCACCCTCGTGGGTCCCTCGTAGCTCCACCGACCTACTTCTTTCGCCTATATATATTCTTATACCCTGAAAACATCCAGGAGAGCCACGAAACCACTTTTCCATCGCCGCAACCTTCTGTACCCGTGAGATCCCATCTTGGGGCCTTTTCCGGCGATCTCCCGGAGGGGGATTTGATCACGGAGGGCTTCTACATCAACACTATAGCCTCTTCGATGATGTGTGTGTAGTTTACCACAGACCTTTGGGTCCATAGTTATTAGCTAGAGTGCTTCTTCTCTCTCTTTGGATCTCTATACAAAGTTCTCCTCGATGTTCTTGGAGATCTGTCAGATGTAGTACTCTTTTGCGGTGTGTTTGCCGAGATCCGATGAATTGTGGGTTTATGAACTTGATTATCTATGAATATTATTTGGTTCTTTTTTGAATTCTTATATGCATGATTTTATATCTTTGCAAGACTCTTCGAATTATCGGTTTAGTTTGGCCTACTAGATTGATCTTTCTTGCAATGGGAGAAGTGCTTAGCTTCGGGTTCAATCTTGTGGTGCTCAATCCCAGAGACAGAAAGGGAAACGACACGTATAGTATTGTTGCCATCGAGGATAAAAAGATGGGGTTTATATCATATTGCTTGAGTTTATCCCTCTACATCATGTCATCTTTCCTAATGCGTTACTACATTCTTATGAACTTAATACTCTAGATGCATGCTGGATTGCAGTCGATGTGTGGAGTAATAGTAGTAGATGCAGAATCGTTTCGGTCTACTAGACACGGATGTGATTCCTATATTCATGATCATTGCCTTGGATATCATCATAACTATGCACTTTCCTATCAATTGCTCGGCAGTAATTTGTTCACCCACCATAATAAATGCTATCATGAGAGAAGCCACTAGTGAAACCTGTTGGAAATATGCCCTAGAGGCAATAATAAAATGGTTATTATTATATTTCCTTGTTCATGATAATTGTCTATTGTTCATGCTATAATTGTATTGACCGGGAACCGTAATACATGTGTGAATACATAGACCACAACATGTCCCTAGTGAGCCTCTAGTTGACTAGCTCATTGATCAACAGATGGTCATGGTTTCCTGACTATGGACATTGGATGCCATTGATAACGGGATCACATCATTAGGAGAATGATGTGATGGACAAGACCCAATCCGAAGCATAGCACAAGATTGTAGCAACCAGACCTCAAACAGTCTGATCTCTGTGCATCAGTGTCATCCCTGGATCGGTAATGCTGACACGCACAATACTTGAGGATTTATAATAGAGTAGCAATCACACACTTATTACATCGAATGCCTCAAAAGAGAACTTATACAATAATATGGCTTAAGGCCATCTAAAATCGATAACTGTGGAAGGCTTGGAAGATAAAGCGAGTCCATCATCTCCAACGGCATCACTGAGTGAAGGACAATGACCTATGGCACCTTACTCATTGTCTGAAAAGTCTGCAACATGAACGTTGCAGCCCGAAACGGGTCAGACATGGAATATGCTGGCAATGTAACACATAGAGTAATGAGCAGAATAATTGCTATCACTACATGCATATATGGCTGGTGGAAAGCTCTATGGTTATAGTTTTTTGTATAAAGCCATTTTTTTCCTACAACAAAGGAATAAATTTTATTTAACTATCATGGTGATTGTTAAACATTGAGAAGGTTCCTCCAACTCAATCTCAATTAAACATCATCCTTAAACCCAATCAAACTATATTAAGAGTGATGAGATCAACATGATGAACTGGATACTCAAGACGTCCATAACCGGGGAAACGACTAACCATGATTAGTTTATACACTCTGCAAAAGTTTGCGCACTTTTCCCCACAAGACTCGAATACATCCATGGTCGGAGATTCGAGACACAGTCTTTCTGAAGCATTAACTCTCTACTCTGGATAGACAGTACCACCTACAACCCACTACATCTGCAAGTCTACCTCTTCAAGAGCTTCACGCAACTTACTCAACTATGCTAGAGCCCGTATTGGCTTGTGGCTGCATACAGAAGTTTCTAGCATGAATAATCTTATGATCCCTTGAGCCTGGGTGGAGGACCATAGGATGATCACACGAGTACTCCGGGATATCCTAGGACAACACTGGATTCTCCAGGTGCCCTGACAACCACTGGGGTACTCCAGGGTGCCTCAAGCAATCCACCCAAATGTGTATATAAGTAGCCACCTTAATTCAATCATTAATTAACAGTATTCATATCTGTCATGAATCACTCGAACCAAACCACGTCTATGAGCATAGCATATCAATATAAGCATCATGTAGAAGTAACTCCCAAAGGTTTGATAATAAAAGGATAATAGGTTCTACCTCATCAACTACTTCCCAATACCCACGTGTTATCAATCCTAGTCATGCAATGTTTGAGGGTTGAAACTAATGCATAAAAACTGGGTAATAAAGGGATATGATCAAAGTGTGAACTTGCCTTGCTGATGATCCGCAAAACCTAGAGACTCGTAGTAGCACGCTTCGCACTCCGGGTACTCTATTGCAAACAAACAAGCATACAATAAGCACTGAACTAAAAGCACGGGTAAAACTCAAATAAGAGATCTAATCAGAAAGTTCAACTAAAGAACTCTGGTTTGCAAAAAAAATCAAATCGAACGAAGCAACGAAACACAAACTAAGAAAGAAACAAGATCTGTTTACTAATCTGGACTTAAGTCAAATTTTACAGTAGCAAAATCTTTTTCAAGTTGGTTAAATAGAAAGAGTACTTCAAGACAAAGATCTAGGCGCTTAAATCGCTTGATTCCGATAAACGAACGAAAAGTTAAACTAAAATGAAAATCAGGGCATAAATCCCGATCGAAAATAATCGCGAAAAAACCCTCGAAAAAGAAAAACTCATGAACAGGCTAACGAACGAACGTTCGCTGTCTGCGGTTAACGGGTGAAAACCGTTCGTTAAAATGAACGTACGAACGGGCGTTCGCTAAATAACTAAACCGGGAAAAAATAAAACCGATCTAAAAATAAAATAATCATGGGTTCTAAAAAAACCATACGGTTTTCCGGCGAAAACCGGCGGCGGCGGCTACCTCCGCAGGCGGGACGGCGGTGGTGGGCGGCGGCTCCGACGACGGGAGGCGGCTCCGGTGTGCGGCGGGGTCGGCGGGAAGGCGTCGGGGGGCGGCGGCGGTCTCTGGCGGCGGCGGAACGGAACGGCGGTGCGGTGGATCACGGCGGCGGTAGCGAAATCCGGCGGCGGATCGCGGCGACGGCGGAGTGGATCGGGCGGCGGTAGGGTTTCAGAGCGGGGAGGCTGCGGCATGGGCCTCCCGGCTCTTAAAGGGTCGTCCGGGTCGGAGTCCCGGACGGACACGGCCCGGTTAGGTCGGTGGACTTAAAAAAAAGATAATTCCGCACACTGAAAAACAAAGAAAATAAATACTAAACGGACTCCAAAATTCCTGAAATAAATTTGCCCCGTCCTCTAAAAATATAGAGGACAAAGTGAACATTTATTTGGGCCTCTAATGCAATTTTGAAAAACGCATATTTTTCCTAATTCAAATAAAATAGCAATAAAACTCAGAATAAAATTCTTATTTGATTTTAATATTTAATCTCCAATATTTCTTTATTTTGGGAAAGTCATTTTATCCCCTCTCTTTTATTTTCATAAGAGAAATATTCGAAGATAAAATAATTAAAATCAAACGATGCTCTTTTCAAAATTTTAGAAAACTCAAATATATAAATAGCGAAATCCCCAACTCTCTCCGTGGGTCCTTGAGTTGCGTAGAATTTCTAGGATCAAGCCAAAATGCAATAAAATATGATATGCAATGATGATCTAATGTATAACATTCCAAATTGAAAATTTGGGATGTTACAAACCTACCCCCCTTAAGATGAATCTCGCCCTCGAGATTCGGGTTGGCTATAAAATAGGTGAGGGTGATCCTTCCGTAGGTCTTCCTCTCATTCCCAGGTGGCTTCATCCTCTGTATGGTGGCTCTAGTGAACTTTGCAGAATTTTATAACCTTGCTGCGTGTGACTCGGCTCGCAAACTCGAGAATCTTGACTGGTTTCTCCTCGTAGGTCAAATCACTACCCAACTAAATCGCTTCGAGTGGCACTGTATCTCTCAAAGGAATATCAGCCATCTCTGCATGGCACTTCTTCAATTGTGCAACGTGGAACACATCGTGAACTCCTGACAATGTTTCGGGCAATTCCAACTTGTATGCAACTTCTCCCATACGTTCCATTGTATGGTCCCACAAAACGTGGCGCTAACTCCCTTAACTCCAAAACGCTTAACTCCTCGAAGTGGGGACACACGAAGATACACTCTGTCTCCGACTTTGTAAACTGTCTCCGTGTGTTTAGAATCCGCATAGCTCTTCTGCCTGGACTGTGCTACCTTGAGTCTATCGTGAATCAACTTAACCTTCTCTTTAGACTCTTTAATCGAATCTGGTCCAAACAACTGGCAGTCTCCAACTTCATCCCATAGCAACGGTGTCCTGCACCTCCTTCCGTACAATGCTTCGAAAGGGGCCATCGTCAAACTGGCTTGATAGTTGTTGTTGTAAGAGAACTCTGCATATGGCAAATTGTCGTCCCAACTAGATCCATAATCTAGCGGACAAGCTCTCAACATGTCCTCCAGAATCTGATTGACTCTCTCTGTCTGTCCATCTGTTTGTGGATGAAAGGTTGTACTGAACTCTAGCCTGGTTCCCAAAGTCTCATGCAACTGATTCCAGAACTTTGAGGTAAACTGGGTTCCTCTATCTGATACAATGGTCCTCTGAACTCCATGCAGACATACGATTTTGGTCATATATATCTTTGCCAACTTAGCACTGGTGTAAGTGGTCTTCACTGGGATGAAATGAGCTACCTTCGTCAAACGATCGACTACAACCCATATCGAGTCATAGCCTGAACGAGTCCTGTGCAATCCCGTGATAAAGTCCATGCCTAGCTTATCCCAGTTCCATTCGGGTATTGGCAATGGCTGTAACAATCCAGCTGGCTTCTGATGCTCTGCCTTCACTCTCTGACATACATCACAAACTGCTACATATTCCGCAATATCCCTCTTCATTCCGGTCCACCAGAAACTGTCCTTCAAATCCAGATACATCTTAGTATTTCCTGGTTGAATCGAATATGGCGAAACATGGGCCTCCTACAGAATCAACTTCCTGATTTCGGGGTCATTAGGCACATATATGCGATCCTCAAACCATAAAGTATCGTGCTCATCCTCACGAAATCCTTTAGCCTTTCCTTTGCTCATTCTTTCCATTATCTCAGCAATCTCTTTGTCAGTCTTCTGGGCTTCTCCGATCTTATCCATCAAGGTAGACCGAATTTCCAATCCTGCTACATAGCCTCTCGGAACTATCTCCAAACATAGCTCACGCAGATCCTCTGCTAACTCCTTGGGTAACTCTTCGGTCTTGAGTGTGTTGACATGACTCTTGCGACTCAACGCATCAGCTACAACGTTAGCCTTTCCGGGATGATAATGCAACCTCATATCATAATCCTTAATGAGCTCCAACCATCTCCTCTGCCTGAGCTTCAACTCCTTCTGCGTGAAGATATACTTCAAACTCTTGTGATCCGTGTACACCTCACAATGGTTTCCAATGAGAAAATGTCTCCATGTCTTCAACGCATGCACTACGGCTGCTAACTCCAAATCATGGGTAGCATAATTCAACTCATGGGGCTTTACCTGTCGTGAGGCATATGAAAGAACTCTTCCCTCCTGCATAAGCACTACTCCAAGTCCTCGATGAGAAGTGTTGCAATACACTTGATAATCCTTGTGAAGATCTGGCAGAATCAACACTGGAGCTGTAACCAAGCGTTTCTTCAACTCCTGAAAATTGGCCTCACATTCCCCAATCCATTTGAACTTGGTGTCCTTCTTCAACAACTCTGTCATGGGCTTTGCAATCTTAGAGAAATTCTCAATGAACCTCCTATAGTATCCTGCGAGTCCAAGAAAACTCCGGATCTCTCCAACTGACGTGGGTGCTTCCCAATTTCTCACAGTGACAAACTTGGTGGGGTCTACTGCTATTCCTTCACCAGATATAACATGTCCGAGGAATCGAACTTCCTTCAACCAAAACTCACATTTGCTAAACTTGGCATATAACTGATGTTCTCCGAGCTTCCCAAGTACCAAACGCAAATGCTCCTTATGCTCCTCTTCATTCTTCGAGTAGACCAGTATGTCATCAATGAACACCACAATGAACTTATCCAAAAACACCATAAACACCTTGTTCATCATGTTCATGAAATAGGCAGGTGCGTTAGTCAGACCAAATGACATAACGGTATACTCATATAGCCCGTACCTTGTGGTAAAAGTTGTCTTAGGTATATCCTGCTCACGAATCTTCAGCTGTTGGTATCCTGATCGTAGATCGATCTTGGAAAATACTTTAGCTCCTTGCAACTGGTCAAACAAATCATTGATCATTGGTAGTGGGTACTTGTTCTTGATCGTCACCTCATTCAATCCACGATAATCAACAACCATCCTCAGCGATCCATCCTTCTTCTCCACTAGAAGCACTGGTGATCCCCAAGGTGACGAACTTTGGTGAATGTAGCCTTTATCCAGTAACTCCTTAATCTGCTTCTTATATTCCTCCAAATCTTTTGCGGGCATCCTATACGGTCTCTTAGATATCGGCCCTGTGTCTGGCAAAAGCTCAATGAAAAACTCGGTGGCATGCCTGGTAAATCCTCTGGAAATACACCAGGGAAATCCTTCACCACTGGTACTTCCTCCTGTACAACTCCTGATAAGGAATTCACTTGAGTCCTCTTTGGCAGTTTAAACTTATCCACAAAACCCCTTGAAATTTATGAATGCGATGCACCAGTATCAAAAAGAACGATTGCAGTAAATGACTTAACCAAAAACTTACCTATTACTGCATCGGGTTGCGCTTGAACCTCCTCCACGCTAACGTGGTTCACTTGTCCCCTGTTGAAAGGGTTGGGCTTCTTCCCAGAGCTTCCGTTGCCATTTCCGTTCTTTGCTTCAGAACACTCCGTGGCATAATGTCCATTCTTCCGGCACTTGAAACAAGTAATGTGACTTAGATCCTTCTTGGCGGGCGTTGCTGGGTTGGAACGATTCTGGCCGTTGCTTACTCCATTACCATTCCCATTCTTGGGGCCACTATGGTTGTGCGAACCCCCTCCATTGTGATTGTGACCTCCATGGTTATGTTGAAGAGTCCCTCCCGAGTTCGGGATAAAATGGGGTCTCTGCTGAGCTCCAGAATTGTACTTCCCTTGTCCATACTTCCTCTTGCGGTTGTCAATCTGCTGCTGCTTCCCTTCAATCATGAGAGCTCTATCTACCAACTCCTGGTAGTTGTTGAAAGTTGCCACCATCAACTGCATGCTCAGCTCATCATTTAGTCCTTCTAGAAACTTCTCCTGCTTAGCTGCATCCGTAGCGACATCATCCGGGGTATAACATGCTAACTTGCTAAAATCATCCACATACTGGACAACTGTGCATCCTCCTTGGCGCAAGTTGCAAAACTCGCGCTTCTTCATGGCCATAGCTCCTGCTGAAACATGGGATGTGCGAAAAGCTTGCTGAAACTGGTCCCATGTGACAGTGTCGATGGGGTAAGTGGCTGTGAAATTCTCCCACCATGATGATGCGGGTCCGTCAAGCTGATGTGCGGCAAAATGCACTCTCTCCGCATATGTGCATCCTGCAGTGGTCAACTCCCTTCCAATCTTGCAGAGCCAATCATCTGCAACTATCGGCTCGGTGCTACTGGAGAACACCGGCGGATTCAGCCTTAGAAAACGGGCTAAGTGGTCAACAGGTGGTGGTGGTGGTGGTGGATTGTTGTTGTTGTTCCCCTGGTTCTGATTTTGGACTAGTATCTGCATCAATACATTCTGCTGTTGGATCAACTGAGTGAGCTCTGGCGAGAAAGCAAATCCATTGTCGCATCTCGGAGGCATCTGATTGGTTTAGAAAAGATGAGAAAACAGAATAGAATGAGATCTAGAGGGAAAACACTACCCATATGCACATGAGACAAACACAATCATATCACTTCAATCAACTCAAACAAGGGCATACAATCGGTCTAACTATCATTACAAAAGTGCTCGGATTATACTATATACATGGGGGAATACTACTACTGATATGGTGGTCGACTAGAAAAATTGATCGTTGGAAGACTCCATGATATCTGCTCCAGCTTCATCAACAAAGTCATCACTGCTATCGTCGGGGTCCGAGTCGGTGTCTTTGATGATGATGTAGTTCTCCGGGCAAGTGGAATCATCGTCTTCTCCTCCCGGCGGGTCTCCCATGAATATTCCTAGCTTCTTCGTCAAATCATCATTCTTCTCCACGAGTATCGTCATTTCCTCCTCATATCCATCACGTGTATACTTGAGTTCTTCCTCCAGCTTCATGATCCTGGTCATTGCCTTCTTCAGATCTATCATGCCTGCACACATTTGGTTCTCCTGGTAACATATGTGCTGGTTTAACTCCTGGATGAAAGCTGCAATAGATCTATCCTTCCTGGTGCTGATCATGTCCCATTGCTCATCTTGGCGCCCACAAATCTGGTAGATAGTATCCTTGAGATATGTGACGCCCCCGATTCAGTCGTACACTAATCATACATGCAAATGTGTACGATCAAGATCAGGGACTCACAGGAAGATATCACAACACAACTCTAGACACAAATCAAAAAAAAATACAAGCTTTATATTACAAGCCAGGGGCCTCGAGGGCTCAAATACAAAAGCTCGATACACAAGAGTTAGCAGAAGCAATAATATCTGAGTACAAGCATAAGGTTAACAAGGATGCCTTAAGAAGGCAAGCACAAAAGCATCACGATCGAAGAGGCAAGGCCTCCTGCCTGGGACCTCCTAACTACTCCTAGTCGTCGGTGATCTTCACGTAGTAGCATCCATCGGTGGTGGCATCTGGCTCCAAGGATCCACCATCTGGTTGCATCAATCGGAAAGAAGAAAGAAGGGGGAAAAGGGGTAGCAAAGCAACCGTGAGTACTCATCGAAAGTACTCGCAAGCATCAGATATATACTAAGTATGCATTGGTATCAAATGGAAGGTTTGTTTCTGTGGACTGAACTGCAGAATGCCAGAATAGAGGGCGAAGGCCTAGCCTATCAAAGACTAGCATCTTCAAGCAGCTTCAACCATCTTGCAGCATGTAGGAGAGTAAAGAATAGTAGTTTAATATTTAACAAGCATGTTGTAACATTAATGCCTAGAGATCCTTCCTCGACTCCCTGCAAGAAAGCAATCCCGGAGCCACATATCTCAAGTATCCATTTGTAATTGTATAAGATCAGGATATAAGTCTGAACGTCCGTTACCGTGGACACGACTATTAATAGATAATCTTCCCTGCAGGGGTGCACCATGTTTTCCAACACGCTTGATTACACTGGCCGGACACACCTTTCTGGGGTCAATGCCCGGCCTCGGAAGATCAACACGTCGCAACCCTACCTAGGCTCAGCAGAGAGGTCCCCGCCAGTCTACATGCTAAGTGCTCCGGGGTCTGGGCCCATCACCCATTGCACTCCAGATTGTTGCGTACAGGGCGGGTCCAGGCTCCACCACTACAGGATGGTGCCGACCCAACCGCGCTGCACTACTGAACTGGATGTCTGACAAAGCTTCGGCTGAAACCACAACACTGAGGCCCATAACTATTCTCGCGTGGTGGGTGGTGTGTAAAGGCCAGAGGCCAACTCAGAACAAATACCCAAACCATGGTGTATTATTAGCTTGCGAAGACGAGCAGAGACTCACGATCGAAAGTGGCCCCGTCGCCCCGTCTCGTGGACTTACGACAAGGGCCTAGAATGCCCAGCCATGCTACATGCTCTCCGGGCCCGCCCGACTTTCAGCAAGGTCCCAAGTAAAGTCAAGGTAACCATGTGTCCAAACATCAAGGGGAAAACCCCAGGAATCACCCCCAGTGGATTCCACTCAATGTAATCATCAAGGTGAACGTAAGATGGGACCACCCTCGAGGTTCACACTTGAGGTGTTGCACGACAGAACCTTATCGGGAATGGTGAACGAGGAACCACCCTTGTTGACCACAATCGAATAGCTACACTACAGAATTATCATCAGGAGTGCGTTATGAGAGATCACCCTTGGCACTCGATAGTGGCTCTGCAACACCGAGCAACTAAAGGGGCATGGTGTGATGTGAGGTGTCGGGCTCTGGTCGTCGATCACGTTGATTGAGTCGTCAAAGATGCAGCAGGGGCAACAAGGACATGTGGGGGTCACTGATGGATCACTAACCAACCTATACTAAGCAGTTTAGGATAAGCAGGTAGGTACAACAGCAGGTACAAAAGCAGGCTATGCATCAGAATAGGAGCAAACAATAACAGTAGCAAAATCTAATGCAATCATGAGAGTATAGAATGGGCGATATCGGGATGATCAAAGGGGGGGCTTGCCTGGAAGCTCCACTCAAAGGGAAGAAGGGGTCGTCGTCGACGTAGTCGATCACAGTGGCATCAACAACGGTCTCGGGGTCTATTGGAGAGAAGAGGGGGAAGAAACAGTAAATACCTAGCAAGCAAGAGCATAACAGGACAACAGGCAGAGCTAGACGTGTTCTAACGTGGTGCTACACAACACCGGCGAAGGGGGAAAACATCCGGAAAAGCTTTCCCGTAGTTTGGCATTCTCGAACAGATGAAATGGAGGGGGAAAGTTGCATGTTCGCTATGCTAGGGATGTGTGGTGGACGAACGGACCACGCACTCGGATTTGTGTCGTCGTTCTGAGCAACTTTCATGTACAAACTACTTTCATCCGAGTTACGATCATTTTTCTATGAATTGTTAAAGTTTTAGCAATATTCTAAAATTATTATTAAATCTAAAATGGGGTTATTGCATCAGCATGAAGTCATCATGACGTCAGCAATCAACAGAGTTGACCAAAGTCAACCCTGACGTGTGGGGCCATTCTGTCATAGTCTATCAACTTATTAATAGTTTTAATTAACTAATCAAGTTAATTAGGTACTAAATAGAGTTAATTAAGTTAATTAATTACCTATTTAATTAATTAACTAATTACTTATTCTTATTTTCAAAATACATTTTGTTTTGTTGTTGTTTTTCTGACAAGACAGGGGCGTGGGCCCCATTGGTCATCTGCCTAGGGGGCCATAGCGGGTGAGGGCTAACAGTGTGGTTGTGGGCGCCTGTTTGGTGTACGAGGCCACCAGGGGGGCGCCGGCCATGGCGTCTGGCCGGAGTAGGGCGGCGCGGCGAGTGCCACAGAGGCACAGGCGAGCGGCGCACGAGACGACCACAGGTGCGGGGAAGGGCGCCTAGCGCGCGCCGCGGGCACGTCAGTGCAACATTGAGCGCGAGCGCGCGAGGAAGAAGGCGCGGGGTGACCACGGTGAGCAGCAATAGCCGGGACTGCGGGGCATGCACGGCGGTGATAGGGGTAAGGGAAAGACAGGAGGGGTTCTCACCCTGTTGTAGATGAACAGGGGGCCGACGAGGCTTGACGGAGCCGACGAGGGAGAGATGAACAGGCGAGGCGATGGCGATGGGTGGCGACGTTGGCCTCGGGGCGCCGCGGGTGTCGGGGGCGAGGCGGGGAGGCGACGGTGACGAGGCCCGGCGCGTCAAGGCCGTGAGCCGCAGCGGCGGCGGGGAGGATGTCCGACGTGGTCAGAGGCGGGCATCGGGGTCGGGGTGCGCCGGGGTCATGCGGGGCGAGCGCTAGGGG
>NC_041389.1:551612010-551665776 GCF_002162155.2 Triticum dicoccoides
GGGCCGCGTGGGTGGCCAGTTGGCCAGCTGGTTGTCCCAGTTGGGCCAGGGGGGTTGGCCTTTTTCTTATTTTTGATTGTTTTCCTTTTTAAAAAAACATTTCTGTTTTCTTTATTTTAAGGCACTTAAACAATTTGTAAAAAGAAGATTTCTCCAGCATTATTACCAAATGATTATTCGTAACAACTTGAGCATTTTAGCTTGCCTGTTTGACAAAATTTGAATTTTGACTTTAACTCAATTTTGAATTTGTATTGTGATTTGGATCAAGCAGATATTAGCAACAGTAACATGATGACATGGTACCATTAACACGGGTTTACTGTAGCATAATTATCCGGGTGTTACAATTCTTCCCCACTACATGAAATCTTGTCCCAAGATTTAGGAGGTAGAAGGAAATAGTTCAGGGTATTCATCACGCAAGCGATCCTTGCGTTCCCAAGTGGCTTCATCTTCAGAATGGTGCGACCACTGGACCTTGAGGAACTTTATCGCCTTCTGACGTGTGCGGCATTCAGCTTGGTCGAGAATGCAGACCGGATGCTCTTTATAGGAGAGGTCCTGTTGCAATTCGAGCACTTCATGATCCACTGGTCGGATTGGGTCCTTGAAGCAGCGGCGGAGTCGTGACACGTGGAACACATCGTGAACCTGAGAAAGGTTTGACGGAAGATCCAACTGGTATGCCACTTTTCCACGTCTCTTGAGAATAGTGAAAGGACCAATATAGCGAGGAGCTAGCTTGCCCTTGATCCCGAAGCGGTGTGCACCCTTCATTGGTGTAACTCGAAGATAAGCCTTTTCGCCAGGTTGATAGACCATGTCTTTATGATGACGGTCATACTGACTCTTTTGACGTGAGTGGGTAGTCTTGAGATTCTCGCGAATGATGCAGACTTGTTCTTCGGCGTGTTGGATAATATCCGAACCGAAGAGCGGATGTTCCCCAGTTTCTGACCAGTTTAGAGGGGTTCGGCACTTTCGTCCATATAACACTTCGAAGGGAGGCATCTTCAGACTAGCTCGATAGCAATTGTTGTAGGAGAACTCGGCATACGGGAGAGATTCCTCCCATTTCTTACCGAAGGAAATAACACAAGCTCGAAGCATGTCTTCGAGAACTTGGTTGACGCGTTCAACTTGTCCCTGAGACTGAGGGTGAAAAGCAGTGCTGAGTGACAGATGAGTTCCAATAGCTTCTTGGAAACTTGCCCAGAATCTTGAAGTGAATAAGCTGCCACGGTCTAAGCTGATTACCAGCGGAATACCGTGAAGTGAAACAATTCTAGACATATAGAGAGTTGCCAGCTGACTAGCAATGATCGTTTCTTTGACGGCCAGAAAGTGTGCAACCTTGGAAGCCGGTCAATGACGACAAGAATAGCATCATTACCTTTCTGTGATTTGGGAAAACCAGTGACAAAGTCCATTTCAACATGGTCCCATTTCCATTCAGGAATAGAGATAGGTTGTAGAGTTCCAGCAGGCCTTTTATGTTCTGCTTTGATACGACGGCAAACGTCACATTCAGCAACATAACGACCAATGTCTTGCTTCATATTTGACCACCAGAATCTCTGACGAATGTCTTGGTACATCTTTGTGCTACCGGTATGAATAGACGAAGGTGTATCGTGAGCTTCTTTCATAACTTCCTTAGTCATATCCAGGTTTTTCTCCTTACACAACACCACTAAGCGGCCTTTGAAGTACAAAGTGCCATCATCAGCAACAGTGAACAATGAGGGCTTTCCTTCTGCGAGGTAGCGTTTAATCTTCTCAACTTGAGAGTCATATCCCTGAATTCTCTTGATGAAGTCCAGGAGATCTGGTTTGACAGACAGGGTATTGAGGGAACCCTGGGAAACAACGTGAAGGTTCATCTTGCGGAATTCTGGAGGAGGGGTGCAAGTGCACCAGGAGGAATAATATGGAGGTTCAGCTTTCTGAACTCTTTAACAAGCGAGGGATGAACTTTTCAAACCTCGAGGTGATTGCAATATCACTCGCGGCTCAAAGCATCAGCCATTACATTAGTGTTGCCTGGTGTATAGGAAATACCGAAATCAAAGTCTGCTATGATCTCCATCCATCTGTGCTGACGGAGGCTCAAATCTGGCTGAGTAAATAGGTACTTCAGACTATGGTGGTCGGTGAAGATCTTGCAATGATTACCAAGAAGGTAATGCCGCCACTGTTTTAGTGCATGTATGACAACAGCAAGCTCGAGGTCGTGAACTGGGTAGTTCTCTTCGTGAGGGCGCAACTGACGAGAGGCATAGGCAATCACTCTGCGCTCTTGCATTAGGACACAGCCTAATCCTTGTCGTGAAGCGTCGCAGTAAATGACAAAATCCTTCTTAGTATTTGGTGGAGCAAGCACTGGGGCAGAATTCAGCTTGTCTTTGAGTGCTTGAAAACTTTCCTGACACTTTTCTGTCCAATCAAACTTGACGCCCTTGTGAAGCAGACCAGCCAGGGGCTTGGCAATCTTGGAGAAGTTCTCAACAAATCGACGGCAATAGCTGGCGAGTCCGAGAAAACTTCTGGCTTGCTTGACATTCTTCGGAGGAGTCCAATCGAGAATAGCTTGAACTCGCTCGAGGTTGATGGCAATACCATCCTTAGAGATGATATGCCCAAGGTAGGTCACTTCAGGAAGCTAGAATTCACATTTAGAATACTTTGCATAGAGTTGATGTTCTCGAAGCTTTTCCAGAACAAGTCGAAGGTGTTCGGCATGTTCTTCTTTGTTCTTGGAGTATACAAGGATATCATCCAGATAAACCATGACGAACTTGTTGGGGTATTCCATGAATATATAGTTCATCGGACGAGAGAATGTCGCTAGAGCATTTGTCAAACCAAAGGACATGACGGTGTACTCATATGAACCATAGCGAGTAACGAAGGCGGTCTTGGGAATATCCTCTTCACGAACCCGAATCTGGTGGTAACCCAACCTCAAATCAAGCTTAGAGAATACAGAGGAACCAACAAGTTGATCATACAAGTCGTTGATCCTGGGAAGCGGATACTTGTTCTGAATGGTTGCCTGGTTGATAGGTCGGTAATCTTGGACCAAACGATTAGGTCCATCCTTCTTCTTGACAAAGAGAGAAGGTGCTCCCCAAGCAGATGAACTTGGACGAATGAAATCCTTGTGGAGAGATTTGTCGATTTCCTCCTTAAGTTCAAGGAGTTCATGTGGCGGCAACTTGTAGGGTCGCTTGGCAATAGGAGTTGTGCCCGGTTTCAAGTCTATGACGAATTCGACAGCTCTCGCAGGGGGTATTCCTGGAAGTTCTTCTGGGAAGACATCTTTGAAATCACGAACAACTAGAATGTTCTCTATTCCCTCAAGAGGTGAAGCATTCAATGCATTCAAAACATATATCTGGTTCTCGGCATCCTGAGTTGTTCGGGCTGAGTATTGGAAAGTCTGGCCAGAAGGGTGAGTGAGCTGGACTGTCTTGGCGGCACAGTCAATCTTAGCATTATGGGGTGTCAACCAATCCATACCAAGAATGATGTCTATGTTGGAAGGTCCGAGTACAATGAGAGAAGCCGGAAAAAGTAGACCTCCAATCTCGATTTGGTTGCGAGGGCATAACATTGTGGTTTGCCACTTAGACCCTAGATATTGAACCGTTAGAGGAGTGGGTAAATCTTCCATGTATAACTCATGTGACTGTGCAAATTGTTGGGACACAAAAGCATGTGATGCTCCTGAATCAAAGGGAACAGAAGCTGGCACTAAATTAACGCGAAGGGTACCCATCATGATTTTTGGGGACTCACGAGCTTCTTCAATCCTGACATGGGTGACTTGACCACCAGTCACCGTAGGCGACCTGTCACTGCAACTACCGGTATGATGGTTTCGACGACCCTTCTTACGGTCAACGGGACAACATGATGATTTCGGCGGCTGACCCTGACGACAGTTGAAAGCACGGTGCCCTGGCTGTCCGCACTTGCGACATAAACCATCATTATGTGGAGGAGCTACAACATTGGACTGTCCACCCTGAATCGTTGGTTGTCTCGGCGGCGGAGGCAGACGAGGTGCAACATAAGACGACCTTGGTGTTGGAGCAGGTCGGTGATAAACATTGTGTGGGATCCAGACTCGACGTTTCTGAGTAGACTGACTCGAGGATGAGCCAACATATCGAGTACGTTTGAGCGACTCTTTATACTCAGTAAGAACAGTTTCAGTTCAGAAAGCTTGGCTGACAAGCATCGCAAAGTCTGCACAATCATGAGCAACAAGTGCGAGCTTTATATCGGGATGCAGTCCTTCACGAAATTTCTCCTGCTTGCGAGCATCGGTGCAGACGTCATCCGCAGCATAGCAAGATAATCAAGGAATTTCCTCTGATATTCATCCACAGTCATTGAGCCTTGTGAGAGTTTGTGGAACTCCTTCTTCTTCTGGTCCATCAGGCCTTGAGGAATGTGCCGCGCACGAAAGGCTAATTGAAATTCCTGCCAAGTGGTTACAGTCTCTATAGGCAGCATACCCCTGTTGCTTTCCCACCATTGAGCAGCTGGACCTTTCAAGTGGAATGTCGCAAAGGTGACATAACTAGCAGGGGTAACATTAGCTGACTCCATTTCAAACAGGATGTCACAAAGACAATCATCAGCATCCATAGGATTGGTGGAGTTGTGGAAAATGGATGGGTTGAGGTGCACAAATTCTTGCAATGTTATTGGGGCAGGCTGTTGATGAGCATTCTGGTTTGGAAACTGAGCCATTACTCCAGTCATGAACTGACGATTCAGCTCAAACTGCTGCATCATTGCGGCAACATAGGGTGGAGGTGGAGGATCGTGAGCCATCCTGCTAAAACATTAGGAAGCAATTTACAGGGGGTGTAGTGCAGGTGTAAGGAGTCATTCATGATGTAACTTGAACAATGAGCAAAGGTGCAGTATGTACAAAGCAGTAGTCATTGACGACATACAGATACATATATAGAGCCAAATACACGTTGCTAGTAGGAGTTTGGCCAAGAGGATCATCCTAGACTTACTAGGCGGCACACATGCACGCGATGGAAAGATACAACAAAGAGACATAGCAAAGGCTACATCATCGTCGGAGAAAACCACTAGAGCAAGGAATCTGCAGGGGACGACGCAGGGTGCCCTCGATAGAAGGATTTCTGCGGCCCGTGGACAAAGTGAAGCAGATCCTGGCTCCCACTTCAAGAAAGGCATGGTACAAATCTCCGTGTGGATGTGATAACGAGAACCTAGGGTTAGAGTTAGCAAAATCATTTAACCCGAATAGAAGAGAGATCGGAGTCCCAGAGTAAAGGTCGAGGAGTAAAAGATCCTAATACCACCCAATGGTGACATGGGCCCGTAAGCCACACAGCCATGTTAGTAAAACCGTTTCTCAAACGCTAGACTCAACTTCAGCCAAGGAGTTGGAAAGGGGGATCCTATAGGCAGTCGGCTCTAATACCAACTTGTGACGCCCCCGATTCAGTCGTACACTAATCATACACGCAAATGTGTATGATCAAGATCAGGGACTCACGGGAAGATATCACAACACAACTCTAGACACAAATCAAAAATAATACAAGCTTTATATTACAAGCCAGGGGCCTCGAGGGCTCGAATACAAAAGCTCGATACACAAGAGTCAGCGGAAGCAACAATATCTGAGTAAAAACATAAGGTTAACAAGGATGCCTTAAGAAGGCTAGCACAAAAGCATCACGATCGAAGAGGCAAGGCCTCCTGCCTCGGATCTCCTAACTACTCTTGGTCGTCGACGATCTTCACGTAGTAGCATCCATCGGCGGTGGCATCTGGCTCCAAGGATCCACCATCTGGTTGCATCAATCGGAAAGAAGAAAGAAGGGGGAAAAGGGGTAGCAAAGCAACCGTGAGTACTCATCCAAAGTACTCGCAAGCATCAGATCTATACTAAGTATGCACTGGTATCAAATGGAAGGTTTGTATCTGTGGACTGAACTGCAGAATGCCAGAATAGAGGGGGAAGGCCTAGCCTATCGAAGACTAGCCTCTTCAAGCAGCTCCAAGCATCTTGCAACATGTAGGAGAGTAAAGAATAGGAGTTTAATATTTAACAAGCATGTTGTAACATTAATGCCCAGAGATCCTTCCTCGACTCCCTGCGAGAAAGCAATCCCGGAGCCACATATCTCAAGTATCCATTTGTAGTTGTATAAGATCAGGATATAAGTCTGAACGTCCGTTACCGTGGAACCGGCTATTAATAGATAATCTTCCCTGCAAGGGTGCACCACGTTTTCCAACACGCTTGATTACTCTGGCCGGACACACCTTTCTGGGGTCAATGACCGGCCTCAGAAGATCAACACGTCGCAGCGCTACCTAGGCTCAGTAGAGAGGTCCCCGCCGGTCTACATCCTAAGCGCTCCTGGGTCTGGGCCCATCGCCCATTGCACTCCGGATCATTGCGTACAGGGCGGGTCCAGGCTCCACCACTACAGGATGGTGCCGGCCCAGCCATGCCGCAGTGCTGAACTGGACGTCTGACAAAGCTTTGGCTGATACCACGACGCGGAGGCCCATAACTATTCTCGCATGGTGGTTGGTGCCTAAAGGCTAGAGGCCAACTCAGAACAAATACCCAAACCATAGTGTATTATTATCTTGCAGAGAAGAGCAGAGAGTCACGATCGAAAGTGACCCCGTCGCCCCATCTCGTGGACTTACGACAAGGGCCTAGAATGCCCGGCCATGTCGCATAACCATCTTGCGGGTGCTCTCCGAGCCCACCCGACTTTCAGCAAGGTCTCAAGTAAAGTCAAGGTAACCGTGTGTCCAAACATCAAGGGGAAAACCCGAGGAATCACCCCTGGTGGATTCCACTCAACATAATCATCAAGGTGAACGTAAGAGGGACCACCCTCGAGGTTCACACTTGAGGTGTTGCACGACAGAGCCGTATCAGGAATGGTGAATGAGGAACCACCCTTGATGACCACGACCGAATAGCTACACTACAGAATTATCATCAGGAGTGCGTTATGAGGTATCACCCTCGGCACTCGATAGTAGCTCTGCAGAGCCGAGCAACTAAAGGGGCATGATGTGATGTGAGGTGTCAGGCTCTGGTCGTTGATCACAATGAAGATGCAGCAGGGGAAACAAGGACATGTGGGGGTCACTGATGAATCACTAACCAACCTATACTAAGCAGTTTAGGATAAGCAGGTAGGTACAACAGCAGCTATAAAAGCAGGCTATGCATCAGAATAGGAGCAAACAATAACAGTAGCAAAATCTAATGCAAGCATGAGATTATAGAATGGGCGACATCGGGATGATCAAAGGGGACGCTTGATTGGAAGCTCTGCTGAAAGGGAAGAAGGGGTCGTCATCGACGTAGTCGATCATAGTGGCTTTAGCAACAGTCTCGGGGTCTACCGGAGAGAAGAGGGGGAAGAAGCAGTAAATACATAGCAATCAAGAGCATAACAGGACAACAGGCAGAGCTAGACGTGTTCTAACATAGTGCTACACAATACCGGCTAAGGGGGGAAACATCCGGAAAAGCTTTCCCGAAGTTTGGCATTTTCGGACAGATGAAACGGAGGGGGAAAGTTGCATGTTCTCTATGCTAGGGATGTGTGGTGGATGAACGGACCGCGTATTCGGATTCGTCTTGTCGTTCAGAGCAACTTTCATGTACAAAGTATTTTCATCCGAGTTTCGGTCATTTTTCTATGAATTGTTAAAGTTTTAGCAATATTATGAAATTATTATTAAATCTAAAATGGGGTTATTGCATCAGCATGATGTCATCATGACGTCAGCAGTCAACAGAGTTGACCAAAGTCAACCTTGACGTGTGGGGCCGTTCTGTCATAGTCTATCAACTAATTAACAGTTTTAATTAACTAATCAAGTTAATTAGGTACTCAATAGAGTTAGTTAAGATAATTAATTACCTATTTAATTATTAACTAATTACTTATTCTTATATTTAAAATACATTTTGTTTTATTGTTTTTTCTGACAAGACAGGGGCGTGGGCCCCATCTATCATCTGCCCCGGGGGCCATAGCGGGTGCGGGCTAACGGTGCGGTTGTGGGCACCCGTTTGGTGTATGAGGCCACCAGGGGGGCGCCGGCCACGACGTCTGGCTGAAATAGGGCGGCGCGGCGATTGCCGCAGAGGCACGGGCGAGCGGCGCACGAGACGACCATGGGTGCGGGGAAGGTCGCCTAGCGCGCGCCGCAGGCACGATAGTGCGACGTTGTGCACGAGCTCTCAAGGAAGAAGGCGCAGGGTGACCACGGCAAGCAGCGACAGCCGGGACCGCGGGGCATGCACGGCGGGGCAAGCGCTAGGGGGATTCCTGATCCAGATCCCGAATCGGGGGGAGGAGTGGAACGTGGGTGCGTGGGGGAAGTGGGGGGCATCTGGTGGTTAGGGTTCGGGGTCGCGTTGGTGGCCAGTTGGCGAGCTGGTTGGCCTAGTTGGGCCAGGGGGTTGGCCTTTTTCTTATTTTTGTTTGTTTTCCTTTTTAAAAAAACATTTCTGTTTTCTTTTATTTTAAGGCACTTAAACAATTTGTAGAAAGATGATTTCTCCAGCATTATTACCAAATGATTATTTTTAACAACTTGAGCATCTTAACTTGCCTGCTTGACAAAATTTGAATTTTGACTTTAACTCGATTTTGAATTTGTATTGTGATTTGGATCAAGCAGATATTAGCAACAATAACATGATGACATGGTACCATTAACACGGGTTTAGTGTAGCATAATTATCCGGGCGTTACAAGATCCTTGTGGTAAACTTCTCCAATGTGTCCCATGGTGATGTGGGCTGCCATACTCTTTCCTAGACTCCAGGATGGTGCATCAAAGAAAACTCTATGGGCTCAGTGACGGGCATGAATGTCCTTCCTGGAACTTGAACTCGAATCATCCACTGCTCCTCTTGTGGTAAAGTCGCATTGTAGGTCCCGGTGAAGCTTGGTATTCCGATGTTCATGTATCTAGTGACTTCCTTCAAGTGTTGTCCAAAAGGAGTGTCTTCATCCGGTTGCATGAACTTGTTCCTTGCATCCGCCATCCTAAAGAGTATAAAAGGGAGAGGAGTCAGAAATGAGAAGAGAGTAGTGATCTAGGGCTCTAGCTTAGTGGTCGTGTCCTACAGTCAGCGTGTGCTCATACCATCTTGTAGCGACCAGACCTCAAACAGTCTAATCTCTGTGCATCAGTGTCATCCATGGATTGGTAATGCTGACACGCACAATACTTGAGGATTTATAACAGAGTAGCAATCACACACTTATTATATTGAATGTCTCAAAAGAAAACTTATTACAATAATATGGCTTAAGGCCATCTAAAATCGATAACAGCGGAAGGCTTGGAAGATAAAGCGAGTCCATCAACTCCAACGGCATCACTGAGTGAAAGACAACGACCTATGGCACCTTACACGTCGTCTGAAAAGTCTGCAACATGAACGTTGTAGCCTGAAACGGGCCAGCACATGGAATATGTTGGCAATGTAACACATAGAGTAATGAACAGAATAATTGCTATCACTACATGCATATATGGCTGGTGGAAAGCTCTATGGTTACAGTTTTTTGCATAAAGCCAATTTTTTCCTACAACAAAGGAATAAATTTTATTTAACTATCATGGTGGTTGTTAAACATTGAGAAGGTTCCTCCAACTCAATCCCAATTAAACATCATCATTAAACCCAATCAAATTATATTAAGAGTGATGAGATCAACATGATAATCCAAGAACTAGATACTCAAGACGTCCATAACCGGGGACACGGCTAACCATGATTAGTTTATACACTCTGCAGAGGTTTGCGCACTTTTCCCCACAGGACTCAAATACATCCATGGTCGGAGATTTGAGACATAGTCTTTCTGAAGCATTAACTCTCTACTTTGGATAGACAGTACCACCTACAACCCACTACATCTACTAGTCTACCTCTTCAAGAGCTTCACACAACTTACTCAACTATGCCAGAGCCCATATTGGCTTGTGGCTGCACCAGGAAGTTTCTAGCATGAATAATCTTCTGGTCCATTTGAGCCTGGGCGGCGGACCGTAGGATAATCACACGGGTAACTCCGGGATATCCTAGGACAACACTGGATTCTCCAGGTGCCCTGACAACCACTTGGTACTCCAGGGTGCCTCAAGCAATCCACCCAGATGTGTATTTAAGTAGCCATCTTAATTCAACCATTAATTAACAATACTCACATCTGTCATGAATCACTCAAACCAAACCACGTCTACGAGCATAGCATAGCAATATAAGCATCACGTAGAAGTAACTCCCAAAGGTTTGATAATAAAAGGATAATAGGTTCTACCTCATCAACTACTTCCCAATACCCACATGTTATCAATCCTACTCATGCAATGTTTGCGGGTTGAAACTAATGCACAAAAACTGGGTAATAAAGGGATATGATCAAAGTGTGAATTTGCCTTGCTGATGATCCGCAAAACCTAGAGACTCGTAGTAGCACGCTTCGCACTCTGGGTACTCTATCACAAGCAAATAAGCATACAATAAGCACTCACCTAGAAGCACGGGTAAAACTCAAATAAGAGATCTAACCAGAAAGTTCAACTAAACAACTCCGGTTTGCAAAAAATATCAAATCGAACGAAGCAAAGAAACTCAAACTGCGAAACAAACAAGATCCGTTCAACTTGGTTAAACAGAAAGAGGGCTTCGAGACAAAGATCTAGGCGCTTGAATCGCTTGATTCCGATAAACAAGCGAAAAGTTAAACTAAAACGAAAATCAGGGCAGAAATCACGATCGAAAATAGTCGCGAAAATACCCTCGAAAAAGAAAACCTGACGAACATGCTAACGAACGAACGTTCGCTGTCTACGGTTAACGGTACGTATGGGCGTTCGCTAAATAACTAAACCGGGAAAAAAATAAAACCAATCTAAAAAAATAACCGTGGATTCTAAAAAAACCGTACGGTTTTCCGGCAAAATTCGGCGGCAGCGGCGGCTGAGGGAGTCCTGGATAAGGGGGTATCCGGACAGCCAGACTGTACACATCGTCCGGACTATAGAAGCGTCAAGATACAAGACTCAAGACTTCGGCTCGTGTCCGGATGGGACTCTCCTTTGCGTGGAAGACAAGCTTGGTGATCCGGATATTATATTTCCTTCCTTGTAACCGACTCCATGTAAACCCTAGCTCTCCGGTGTTTATATAAACCGGAGAGGGTCCTTAGAAGGCCGATCACAATTACAATCATACCATCATAGGCTAGCTCTTAGGGTTTAGCCTCTATGATCTCGTGGTAGATCTACTCTTGTATTACTCATATCTTCAATATTAATCAAGCAGGAAGTAGGGTTTTACCTCCATCGAGAGGGCCCGAACCTGGGTAAACATTGTGTCCCTTGCTTCCTGTTACCATTAGCCTAAGGCGCACAGATCGGGACCCCCTACCCGAGATCCGCCGGTTTTGACACCGACATTCGTGCTTTCATTGAGAGTTCCTCTATGTCGTCGCTTCAAGGCTTGATGGCGTTTTCAATTGTCAACAACACAGTCCAGGGTGAGACTTTTCTCCCCGGACAGATCTTTGTGTTCGGTGGCTTCGCACTGCGGGCCAATTCGCTTGGTCATCTGGAGCAGATCGACAGCTACGCCCCTGGCCACCAGATTAGGTTCGGAAACTTGAACTATACGATGGATATTCGCGGAGACTTGATCTTCGAAGGATTTGACCCTGTGCCAGGAGCGCCGGACAATCACGACGAGCACGGCCTAGACCTGCTATCGGACAATGCTCGGAACATCATCCCTGCAATAGCCCCGGATCTAAATCCGGAACAGGTTGCGTTGCCCGAGGACAGAGGGATGGACCCCGCCCCGCAGGCCGCACGCTCATCGGCGGTGGAGCCGAACACAGGTCACATCTATATGGAGGCCTGTAACCCTGGGCCCCCGGACTCATATCCGGTTGTTGGCTCACGTCCGCACACTCTCGAGCCAGCCGAGCCAGGTTGGGCTCCGGTAATGGAGTTTACCGCTGCAGACATCTTTGAACACTCATTCTTTGGTGACATGTTGAACTTATTAAAGTTTCTCTCTTTGTCAGGAGGCTCTGGGCCGAACTATGTCCGGCCTGAGTGGGAAGCAGGTGACGAAGGAATTCGCTGCCCACCCACCACCCACTACATTGCCATGGTCGATGATTTAACCGACGTGCTTAACTTCGACTACGAAGACATCGACGGTATGGACGACGATGCAAAAGACTCACAGGAGCCACCGCTCATAGGGCGGTGGACAGCCACCTCTTTATACGATATATATATATGGTGGACACTCCAAAAGAAACCAATGGCGACGAGGCAACGGAGGACAACCCCTCAGAGGGAAAAGCAAAGTATGGGCGTCTTCTGCGCCACTCCAAGCCCCGCCACATCAATGCCGGCCTCGGAGATGAAAACAATCCAGATGGTGCCGAAGAGGAATACAGCCCTAATCAGAAAGCCATCAAGTAGGCCGGGCAGGCCACGGTGGGATACTTGGAGAGGGGCAACTATACACCCCCATCCGAAGATGAGGTAAGCCTCGGCAATGACGAATTCTGCGTGCCTGAAGATCCAGTGGAACAAATTCGCTTCAAGCGATGACTCATGGCCACGGCAAGAAGCCTGCAAAGGAAGCAAGAGCGGCTCAACATCAACCAGGATTTGCTAATGGATAGGTGGACCAAGATCCTGGCCACCGAAAAGTACGGACTTGACCGCCCTAACAAAGGGCATACGCGGCACAACTGGCTAACTCAACCTAAGCAGGCGATCCAAAGGCACACAACCCGACGTCCGCACACCACTACAGTCCAAGACAATAAGAAGGATACACAAAGAAGCGTCCTAAAGCCTTGGTGCACTGGTAATAAACGTCAAGTCAGGAAAGCTGGCGTCAAGTCCAGCAACTCCCAGTCCGGTCAACGGACAAAGAACAGTCCGAGCGTATTCGGCCCAAGCAACATACTTGATCAACCATGCGAAATTCATGGCACTCCTAGGAGGACGGCAAAGCATACCAATAGAGAATGCCGGATCTCCAAAACAAAGCGACCGGTCGTGTGCCGGAAACAATGAAGGGATGCGTCCAGTCAAGAGACCCCCGAGGGCACAACAGTATGGCTCATCGCCCCATTATCATACCAACCACAGCAAGTTAATTGTTGTAGCCCCCGACCCAGTAGTCCAGGGGCTCCATAACACATAAAGCCCACACGGGTATAAATCTACAAATAAACACCTTCTATAAGGCGTCCGGTGCAAAGGCCAAGTTCATTGGCCCACCACTCTAATGGTTGTTCTTAAAAATAACCAAAAAATGTCATGCCATCGGCGCATCCCCATCATACGGTAACTCACCGTCTGCTAACGGGATGAACCACGCTGACTAGATTCCACGTGGTAAGCCATAAGGCCAACACCATTGATATACTTACGCCTACGTACAAGGCCAAATCCCGCCACTAGAGTGGAAATCATACAGCTGTCGGAGTAACAAGTCGTGCATGCCTATCAATATTTTGATATGATAGCCAACTATCCGGACACCAACTGAGGAGTCCGGGTTACTTCTCAGAATAATGGTTGGGGTCACCAGGGTTCGATCAGGAACCTTTAGACCAACCACGGGAGGACGCTCGGCTACTTCCCAGCATTTACCTTTACAAACTACCTTTTATGCAGAACAGGATCGGCGGCGTGGAATCGGCCCGGACACACAAGGACAGGACCAAGCAGGCAGAAGGCAGTTCAGATTCACTTTCGATCCATTCACAGCCCCCTCCAGTCCGGTCATCAAAGGTTCCGCCAAAACCATTCCTCTTTCATAATCATAAATCGCACTCATATGCATAGACATATCATCGTACTACAATGCGTAGACTTAAATAACATGCGCCGGCCGTCGTTTATCATTGACGCCTATTTGCCAGAAAACGACAGCCACGCTTCATGTTAAGCCCGGTTATGCCAGGGGCTTCACAGTACGGCACTAAAGTCCGACCACCTTTTTGGTCGCTCGGCACCCCGAACTTATAGCACTATATGCATCAGCTCCGCATCATGTCTTGGGTCATTGGCTGGGTTTGCCCGGCTCCCATGTTTTGGTACCTTACGTTCCGTTCCGTCGGCTAAGGTAGCGCTGGGAGAACTACTGCGATTGTGTCCCGGTTCCGCCGGACGAGCACCTCAGTAGAGAAAGCCAAAAACCGATTGTCATGATGCAGCGAGAGCTGGTCAGCTGTTCGAGAGGTTGTAAAATCTTTAAAGATTTATTCCGCATAACGCCACTATAAAATGCAGATTGCGACGGATTGGTCTTCTGATCAGGCGCCAATAGAGCTCCCAGTTCGGCCTTCCGAACACTAGGGGCTGTGTCGACTATACTCGAATTCCTATGGCTAAGTGAGAGTAGTAAAGCCATATATAGTCTGATTGACTGGTTCATGGTGAGAAACACCTCCTTAAAAGGACCCAACCATGGGATAAAGAGTGTTCAGAAATACCCTGAACACCACCGTACTTCTCACGTGGGGGCTGAAGCCGACAACTGGCCAACTCTCAGAATTTACATACAATAAACAGCCGCGCGGGAAGAACATATGTTCACACAAAATAGGCAATACATAATAAAAGTGCCATTATCCCATATTACAAATATTGGCAAGAATGCCTTCAGGGAAATATAATGTCTTTGGTGCACTTATCCGCCGCCAGGCTGGCCCCCTTCAGTACACCTTCATAGTACAGTTCGGGCTTGCGATGCTCCTTACCCTCTGGTGGCCCCTCAGTTATCATCTTCTCCGCGTCAACCTTCCCCCAATGCACTTTTGCATGGGCAAGCGCCATGCGCGCACCTTCTATACAAACTGATCGCTTGATAGAATCAAGCTGAGGACAGGCGCCCACAATCCGCTTTACGAGTCCGAAGTAACTGCTTGGAATTGGCTCTGCAGGCCACAGCCGGATAATCAAGTCCTTCATGGCTAGTTCGGCCGCCTGGTGCAGTTCGACCAGCTGCTTCGGCTGATCGATAAAAGGCACCGGATAGTTCGGCGCCAAATACTGCGACCAGAAGTTCCTCTCCGCAGACTCCCTCTCCTCGATCCGGTAAAATTGGGCAACATCTGATATGCTACAAGGCAGATCTGCAAACGCCCCTGTAAAATCAAGTATTCAGCTTGCCGCTTAGAGTTCTCCACACTATAACGTAATTAATGGCCATAGACACAACAGGCCTTACCAGCCGCAACTTTCCGGGCCTCCTGAATGTCTCGTACAGCACCTCGGGCTTCTTCCCAAGCATCTTCCGCGGCTTGGAGAGCTTGGGCGAGTTCGGATTCTTTCCCTACTAGACTCTGCTCCAAGCTCTCGCTCTTCGTCACATCCTCCTGGAGCTCCCGCTCAGCTGTGACAACCCTAGCCTCATGTTTTTCATGCAGCGCCTGTTCGGCGGCAGCCTTCTTGTGGGCATCAGCCGCTGCCTTCTTCGATGCCTCATATTCGGCACTCGCTCCTAGGCGTATAGCATAAATACTTTTCAATAGGCACACTCATTCATTTGTGCCCAATGCAAAACAATGTTTAAACATACCTTGCTTCTCCTCTAATTGCTTCTTCACACGGCCAAGTTCTTCTTCGGCTCGTTCCAGGCTCTGCTTCAGTTCGAACACTTCCGCATCATGAGCGGCCGTCCTCTCCGCAGACGCCTGTTCTCAAACAAATGGGTATACACCATTAAACAAAGGTTCCCATTACAGTAGAGGGTTTGATCCCCTGCCCGGCTCTCTTTTGTCGAACAGTGTATCAGGGGCTACTCCTCATATCATGATGATTCTTCAAAGGTTCGTTAGAAGCCATACCTCAAAAGCCTTTATAAGGCCAAGACAGGACTCATTCAGCCCGCTTTCGGCAACCTGAATCTTTCCAACCACCGTACCCATAAGGGTCCGATGTTCATCAACGACGGACGCATTCTTTAATGCTGTCGAGAAACCACCCGGCAGCTCTGCATAGACAGAGGTGGCCGGCGGAGTAGTCAAACCTCCCTCTGTGGAAGGTGGCCGCTCGCCCTATCCTGGAGCCTTAGCGGCCCCCAGAACCTTATCCGGCTCTGAGTCTCTTCGAGACGACACCTCGGTGTCGCACCCGGAGTTCGGAAAAGGAGTCCCCGGAGGCGTCTCGCTCGCCATAGTATTCGAGCTCAATGAATCCTTCGATGAGGACTGTCCGGCAGGAGACCTCGCCGGGCTGTATAAGATGTGGCGACAGTTAAAACTACTGTACTTAGACGACCCTGAATGCATAGGTGCATTAGGGATTCGGTTACTTACGATTTTTCCAGGGGCTGGGCCCTGGGATCCTACTCCGGGCCGCTGTTGGCGGCCGGGGTGGATGCCTCTGGATGGGAACCTCTCCCCCTCTTGGGCGATTCAGCCTCCAGGGACGGGGAAGCCGCGTGCTTCTTCCCACCTACAGAGTGAGGCTCGTCCTCCTCTTCTTCCTCCTCTTCGTCTTCGGAAGAAGGAGCGTCACTGGAGTCTTCGGATTTAGCGTCCGAAGTCTCGCGGCGACGGAGGCTGCTCCGGGTCTTCTTGACCTACTTGGAGTCCTCCTTCTTTGGCGCCTCATAAGGCGCGGGGACTAGCATCTTTGTTAGAAGAGGTCCGGCGGTTCCTCCGGTAGTGGGGCCGGACAATGCATCCGCTCCACCTTCTTAATCCATCCCTAGGGTCACGATGAAACACGATTAAAATGTCTCCCTCATTGCATGCCAACTAAAGCATGGATGGACAGAGCGTGATTGTAACTTACTAGGCTTGGAGAATGGGATAATTGATATCCCCGATCCTCAGCGGAGTCTGGCCATGATTTGTCGGACTTGAAGAGCACCTTCTAGATATCCTTGTGGGAGGAGTCATAGAGCTCCTGAAGGGTCTGGTGCTCAGTTGGGTCGAACTCCCACAAAATGCAGGCTCGATGCTGACAAGGTAGAACCAGGCGAACTAGCATCACCTGGACTATGTCAACAAGTTTGACGTCCTTGTCAACCGCGCTCCGAACGCGCGTCTGGAGTAGTGGTAGCTCATCGGACGAGGACCAGTTCGGGCCCTTCTTGGGCCAGGATGTAAGCCGTAGTGGAGCTACGGATCTGAACTCTGGAGCTACATCCCACTTTTTGCCGTGGGGTTTGGTGATATAAAACCACTGATGCTGCCACTCCTTGACGGAGTCGTTGAAAGTACCCTTCCGCCAAACAACCTTGGGCATCTTGCTCACCATGGCACCGCCACACTCGGCGTGTTCGCCACTTACCACCTTGGGCTTCACATTGAAAATCTTCAGCCACAGGCCGAAGTGGGGTGGAATCCGGAGAAAGGCCTCACACACGACGATGAACGTCGAGATATTGAGAAAAGAGTTGGGGGAAAGATCATGAAAGTCAATCCCATAGTAATACATAACACCACGGACAAATGGGTGGAGGGGAAACCCGAGCCCGTGGACAAAATGGGGAAGGAACACGACTCTCATATGAGGCTCCGGAGTAGGGACGACCTGTCCCACCGGTGGCCAATCTTCTTGGCCAGATACCCGGCTTCCCGGAGCTTCTTGATATCCTTCTTCCGGACGGTAGAGGCCATCCATCTGCCTCCTGCTCCGGATCCGGACATCTTTGGAAAACTTCTCTTTGATTGAAAAGAAGAAGTGTCGGTGTCCGGCGGATCTCGGGTAGGGGATCCCGAACTGTGCATCTAGGCGGATGGTAACAGGAGACAAGGGACACGATGTTTTACCCAGGTTTAGGCCCTCTTGATGGAGGTAAAACCCTACATCCTGCTTGATTAATATTGATGATGTGTGTTACAAGAGCGGATCTACCACGAGATCAAGGAGGCTAAACCCTAGAAGCTAGCCTATGGTGTGATTGTTGTTCGTCCTATGGACTAAAGCCATCCGGTTTATATAGACACCGGAGAGGGCTAGGGTAACACAGAGTCGGTTACAATGGTAGGAGATCTACATATCCATATCGCCAAGCTTGCCTTCCACGCCAAGGAAAGTCCCATCCGGACACGGGACGAAGTCTTCAATCTTCTATCTTCATAGTCTTGGAGTCCGGCCGATGATGATAGTTCGGCTATCCGGACACCCCCTAGCCCGGAACTCCCTCAGTAGCCCCTGAACCAGGCTTCAATGACGACGAGTCCGGCGCGCATGTTGTCTTCAGCATTGCAAGGTGGGTTCTTTCTCCGAATAATTTATAGAAGATTGTGAACACCAGGATAGTGTCCGGCTCTGCAAAAATAAATTCCACGTACCCCCGTAGAGAGAATAATTTTACACAAGTTCAACCTGCTGACGTGTTTTGTGGCGTAACGTCACACCACTACCAAGCCTTCAAATTGTTTTTATTGTTCCACCTCAGCGCGTTTAGCGAGGCGGTTTCCTTGGCACGTCTTGTCGAAGCAGAGATCGTGTTCCCCTTATTCCGGGATTCCCATCAATACGGACGTGGGTAACCCAACCACGCCATTGATTGTGACGCTTAGGAGATAAGCGAGTTTTACCAGGCCGGTGGGGACACATGTTTTCGTCTGCCCATATAAGGGGATAAAGATCCAACCCTTTTACCTGTGCCTTCTTCCTCCTTGGCTTATCCATCTCCGCGAACTCGAGCTCCAGCGCCCAAGTCCGCACATCTCACCTCAACCTTCTCCAAATATGTCCGGAGTGGGAGGCAAGTGGATGGTCTCCTCCGTCACGGAGGGGCATATCCAGAAGCTGCGCAGCGCCGGATACTTGTCCAGTGACATCGCGCATCGGCTCCTCGACGAGGGAGAGCTCATCCCCACCCCTAGGCCCCATGAGAGGGTAGTATTCCTTCCCCATTTCCTCCGCGGACTGGGCTCCCCACTTCATCCCTTTGTCCGGGGGCTCATGTTCTACTACGGCCTAGATTTCCATGATCTGGCCCCGAATTTCATCCTCAACATCTCGGGTTTATCGTCGTGTGCGAGGCCTTCCTCTGCATCCAGCCCCACTTCGTCTTGTGGCTCAAGACCTTCAGTGTCAAGCCGAAGGTTGTGAAGGGCAGCCAAGCGGAGTGCGGAGGCGCCATGGTGGGCAGGATGTCCCACGTTACGTGGCTGGAGGGCACCTTCGTAGAAACCATTAAGGGGTGGCAATCGGGGTGGTTCTACATCACCGAGCCGCATGACCCTGATTGGGCAGCGGCCCCCGAATTCAGATCTGGTATCCCCACACGGCTCACCTCCTGGAAAGAGAGCGGACGGATTTGGGGCGATTCAGAGGAGCTGACCGGACTCCAAGCCTGCGTCCAAAAGCTGGTAGCTTAAGCTTGTCAACATAGTCCAGGTCATGCTCATTCGCCAGATTCTCCCGTGCCAACGATGGGGTTCCAACATGTGGGAGTTCGATCCGGCGCAGCACCAGACTTTGAAGGGGCTCTTCGACACTACGTACGAAGAGGTCTGGAAGGTGTTGTTCAAAGGCGCCGAGGCTCCCGCATCCGCTACCGAAGATCGCGGATTCAGCTTGGAGCGTCCAACTGATGAGGTAAGTCATTTTGTCCTTTAAGGGACGCTTGTTTTCCATAGTTTGACTCTATGCGGGATCTAAACTCCCTTTCCTTTGACAGGACTGGCTGAAGAAGGCCGCACAGGCTATCTGTCTGGCCCCATTGCCAGAGGACCCAGCGGACGCCCGCCTAACGGGGCTGCTGGCTCCGGCACCCCACGTGGTGCCGGAGAAGAAGGCCAAGAAGAAGGCGACGGGGACTCGGAAGAGATCCCGTTTTCAGGTGCTATCGGATGATGAATCCGAGGCCGACTCCTCCCACCAAGGCGAGGAGAAGAAGAAGAAAGCCTCTTCCCCAGCGGGGGGAGAGAAGAAAAGGAAGGCCTCTCCTACAAGGGAGGCCAAAGGGTCCAAGAAGGGAAAAACTCTCCCCCCGGACTGCTCCGCTAGTGCTAGTGACGACGACGAGGACTGGCCTCCAAGGGACAAGCCTCAGGCGAGATCGTAAGTATCCGGACTCCCGAATAACTTCAAGGTTTATATTTTTCGCCACATAATGTCTTTCTAATGCCGCATACAACCCTGCAGTCCGCCTAAGGATGATCTTCCCGCTTCATCGAGCTGGCCCTTAGCGGCGTCGGATATGGATTCTCTTCCGACTGCCTCCACCCCCCGTGATGCGGATGAAGCCGAGGTGGGATTCCAGGAAGGGACCCACCAGGAGGAGAGGGCCCCGGAGGTGTCGTAGGATAACCTCCCGGACTTTGCACCGGACTCGGCCCCGGAACCCACAGTGGCTCCGGAGTCCGGCGGGCGACCCCTTCACAAGAAGGGCAAGACCGTGACACCGGCTGCCTCCATCCAACCGGAGGTGCCGGATAACTTGCTGGAGGCGCTCAACGGCGCCTCCATCGAAGAGGAACACCGTACTATTATGAGTGCGGTGATTCAGAAGGTGCAGCTCGCCAAGAGCGGGCTGACCGAAGCCTGCAGCAGCCTTCTAACAGGCTTTGAGGTAAGAATTCCAATATGTATAAAAATGGTACCGCATAGACAGTAGCCCCTGATGCTCGGTTCAGTGTTCGGAAAGAAAAGCCGGACTGAGGTTCTAAAAAGATATACGCAGGAGCCATAATAAATATGTCAATATGGGATTGTAGGCTGCGCTGCTGACCTCTGCCGCACTGACTGCGGAGGTCAATACTTTGAAGGAGAACCTCGAGCGGTCCGAGAACGAGCTCGGCCGTGCCAAGAAGAAGCTCGAGGACAAGGAAGGTGAGTGATACCTTATTAAAATTGTACCTTACAGAAAAGGATTTTGGTTGCAAAAGAATGACAAGGATAACGTGGGTATTGCAGGGGCCACTAACAAGGTGGCGACCCTGAAAGAGGCGGTGGCCGCGGACGAACGCACTGCGGACGTGGAGCGCACCCAGCGATAGAGGCAGGAGGCGCGGGTGGCGGAGGTACAGCAAGAGCTCCAGGATCTCGTGAAAAAACATGAGAGCCTGGAGCGTGACTCGAAGACTCGAGAGTCTGAGCTTGCAACGGCTCGTGAGAGTGCCAAAGCCGCTAAGGCCGAAGCCTACAAGGCCCTCCAGGAGATTGAGGCGGTGAGGAAAATAGCGGCGGGTAAGGCATTTTTGATGCAAAGTAGGCATGTGAGTGTTAATTACCTGTTGCTTACCCGTATTCGGAGCTCTCCAGGGGCGTTCGCAGATCTTCCTCGCAGCGTGTCTGATGCTGCCGCATTCTACCGGGCCGAGGAGGGGAGCTCGATGGAGAAGGTCTTCTGGTCTCATTATGCTGAGGCCGGACATCCGGTGCCCCTTAGCGACCAGCTGAAGCAGCTGGTCGAGCTTCACAAGGCGGCCGAACAGGCCATGAAGGGCCTCATAGTTCGGCTGTGGCCTAAGGAGGCCATGCCTGGGAGCTACTTCGGCCTGGTGCAGCGGCTGGTGGATGCGTGCCCGTGGGTTGAAGTCATCAAACACTCCGCCTGTATTGAGGGTGCCCGTCGGGCCCTTGCCCGCGCAAAGGTGCACTGGGGCAAGATGGATGCCCAGAAGCTTGTGACGGACCCACCACCAGAGGGCAAGGAGCATCGCACGCCCGAGATGTATTATAAGAGCGTGCTGAAGGGCGCCCGCACTATTGCGGGGGAGTGATCCAAGGATGTAATTTTTGAGTAGACTCGCATTTTGTTATCCTGTGCGCTGAAAACTTAGTTCATATGCACTAAGCAACGCTTGTTAATTTAAAATATTACCTTCTGTGCGGCTGTTTATCAAATCTGAGAGATGGCAAGTCGTCGGCTTCAGCCCCCATGCCACGAGTGCTGGGGTGTTCGGGATAAACTTGAGCACTCTTGTTCCCATTTCAACACAGCGAACAAGGCAACCGGACTTATAATGCTTGAACACTCTCACTTAGCCATAGAATTCTATAATTTTAAATTTCGGTGAAGCCCCTAGTCTTCGGAAGGCCGAATTTGGGGCGCTATCCACGCCTGGGCCGGACAAGATCCGGCTCCTCGCTCTAAGCGGCATAAGTCTTTAAGGACTCGCAAAAAACCTCTCCGAACAGCGACCGGCTCTCGCCTCATCATGACGGTCAGTTTTAGCTTTCTCCACTGAGGCGTTAACCCAGCTCAACTGGGGTGCAATCGCAGTGGTTCTCCTAGTGCTACCTTAGCCGAAACAACAGAACGTAAGGTACCAAAACATGGGAGCCGGGCAAACCCAACTATTGACCCAAGACATGATTCGGAGCCAATTCATATAGTGCTATAAGTTCGGGGTGCCGCACTTGTGAAAGTGTTCGGACTTATCACACCATGATGCGGGAAGCATAAGCCCTTGGTGTATTGTAGCCGTACCAAAGTGTACGGATGCGACATGCCATAAATGAACATATGTATAAAAAGAAAATGCAATTATAAGCAAAAAGGTGCTGCATTGTTTTATTCAATAAGTGATGCTATGAATGCAGAACGATACAAATAGTGCGATAAGCAAGGGATGGGACTGTTAAACATGTCCCCCTCCAGGGGTAGGCTGCGGATTGGTGTATAAAAATGCTCGTAATGGAGACCACATGTATTTTCGTTGTAGCTTTTATCCTTCCCTGGCTGTTGCATCGTGAGATCGGCAGGTCTACTACCGGACAAGGCCTCTGACGAACGGAGTCCTGTGGGTAAAAAAGAAAAGGTAAAAAAAGAACGACACACTTGAGAGCCCCTGGTGTGGTTGAGCAGTAGTCTGGGCTTATCGTGGTCGTGCCCCTCTCCCCATGCCCATTGTATCTTCAGAGCGTAGTGATGTACGCGAAGGACTTGCTTTGACGTTTTGCAGGGGCTGGGGTTGGGGCCGCACTGCTACGCGTGCTCGAAACGTGCCAGGTGGTCTTGTTGTAGGTTACTCCGGGCGCGCTTAGCTGTGTCCGGTCGTTTAGCGGCCGGACTCGAGAATTGCCTTAAGAGGCTGCTTTGTACTTCTGTCGCGAGAGTTGCTGTATGTTCCTCCGTTCGGAGAGAACGTTCAGTGTTTCCATTGACCATGATGACTCCTCGAGGGCCTGGCATCTTGAGCTTGAGGTATGCGTAGTGCGGCACCGTGTTGAACTTTGCAAACGCGGTACGCCCGAGCAAAGCATGATAGCCGCTGCGGAACGGGACTATGTCAAAGATTAAATCCTCGCTTCGGAGGTTATCCGGGGATCCGAAGACCACTTCCAGTGTAACGGAGCCTATACAATTGGCTTCTACACCTGGTATGACGCCTTTAAAGGTCGTCTTGGTAGGTTTGATCCTTGAGGGGTCTATGCCCATTTTGCGCATTGTATCCTGATAAAGCAGGTTCAGGCTGCTGCCTCCGTCCATCAGGACTCTGGTGAGGTGAAATCGATCGACGATTGGGTCTAAGACCAATGCGGCGAGTCCGTCGTGGCGGATGCTGGTGGGGTGGTCCCTCCAGTCGAAAGTGATCGGGCAGGAGGACCATGGGTTGAACTTCGGGGCGACTGGCTCCATCGCATATACATCCCTGAGTGCACGCTTCCACTCCCTTTTGGGTATGTGTGTTGCGTATATCATGTTCACCGCCCGCACCTGTGGGGGGAAACCATTATGTCCTCTATTGTTCGTCGGTCGGGTCTCTTCCTCGTCGTCGCTATGCAGCCCCTTGTCATTGTTTTCGGCAATTAACTTGCCCGCCTGCTTGAATACCCAACAGTCCCTATTGGTGTGGTTAGCTGGCTTTTTGGGGGTGTCGTGTATCTGGCACAAGCGGTCGAGTATTCGGTCCAAATTGGACGGACCCGGAGTAGTTCTTTTGAATGGCTTTTTCCGCTGACCGGGTTTAGAGCCTCTGAATCCGGCATTGACTGCCGTATCCTCAGTATTGTCGCCGTTGATGCGGCGCTTGTTTTTGTTACGACGCGACCTGCCATTCGGTCCTTGAAATCCGGACTGCCAGAGTGTTTGCTGAGGTTGTTGCTGCGTGCTAGCCATCTATCCTCACCCGCGCAAAAGCGGGTCATCAGAGATGTGAGGGCTGCCATGGATTTTGGCTTTTCCTGTCCCAGGTGCCGGGCAAGCCACTCGTCGCGGATGTTATGCTTGAAGTCCGCGAGGGCCTCCCCATCCGGACAGTCGACGATTTGGTTTTTCTTGATTAAGAACCGTGTCCAGAATTGTCTGGCCGATTCGTCTGGCTGCTGAATTATGTGGCTTAGGTCGTCAACGTCTGGTGGTCGCACATAAGTGCCTTGGAAGTTATCGAGGAATGCGGCTTCCAAGTCTTCCCAACTCCCAATTGACTCTGCTGGCAAGCTGTTAAGCCAATGCCGGGCTGGTCCTTTAAGCTTGAGGGGGAGATATTTTATGGCGTGAAGATCGTCACTGCGGGCCATGTGGATGTGAAGAAGATAGTCTTCGATCCAAACCGCGGGGTCTGTTGTGCCATCGTAAGATCTGATATTCACGGGTTTAAAACCCTTCGGGGATTTGATGATCCATTACTTCATCTGTGAAGCATAGTGGGTGTGCGGCGCCTCTGTACTGGGCAATATCACGACGGAGCTCAGAAGAACTTTGCCTGTTTTGTTCGACCCAGCCGGACTTACTGTGTCCGGCGCGACGGCTGTCGTCACGTACCGTGGGGCGCCCACGCGATCCATAGATCAATCTTGATTGTCTTGCCTTATCCTCCAATATATCTCGCAAGTCCGGAGCGTTCCCCTGTGGCCTTGCGCTTTTCGAGCGATGCCGGGGTACGGGTCTGGTGAAGGGCCAAAAGGCCTCTCTGTCTCGACCACGGGGTGGTCGGTCAACCGTATTGTCTCCTGGTGATGCGGGTTCATATGCTTCCTCCTCTAATCGGGGGAGCAACTTGCGCTTAGGGTAGCTTTTGGAGGGGCGTTCGAGCTCATGCTCTTCGGCCGCGAGGACTTCAGTCCATCTGTCGGCTAGCAGATCTTGATCAGCTCTATGCTGTTGCTGCTTTTTCTTGAGGCTGTACGCCATGGACATAAGCCTGCGTTTAAAACGCTCTTGTACGACGGGATCCTCAGGCACGACGAATTCATCGTCGTCGAGGCTTGCCTCGTCTCCGGAGGGAGGCATATAATCCTCTACCTCTTCTTTTGCCGCTCTCTCATGAGGGCTGGCGTCTTCGTCCTCCTGCGCTGCATCTTGCTGGAGTGGGTTATCTTCGGCACTGTCCGGTGTATTATTATCTCCGGTGCCGGAGTCTTCATTCTTGCTGTGGCGGGATTTAGAGCGGCGCCGCTGACGCCGGTGCTTGGGCTGCTTCTTGGAGGGGTCATCCTCTTCTTTTTCTTCGCCGTTCCCATCCTTTGGGATATCCACCATGTATATGTCATAAGATGAGGTGGCTTTCCAGTGCCCAGTAGGCGCTGGTTCTTGGTCGTCTCCGACATCTTCGTCCATACCGTCGATGTCTTCGGAGTCGTAGTCTAGCATGTCGGTTAGATCGTCGACAGCGGCTACAAGGTGGGTGGTGGGTGGGCTTTGAATTTCTTCGTCGTCCGCATCCCAACTGTCCTGACCGCAGTTTGGCCAGGGCTCTCCCGATAACGAGAGATACTTTAGCGAACTCAAGATGTCGCCAAAAGGTGAGTGTTGAAAGATGTCCGCTGCGGTGAACTCCATGATCGGCGCCCAATCGGATTCGACCGGAGGGGGCGCGGGAGGTTCGGAGTCCGGCAAGAAGTCCGGCACCTCGGAGTCACAAACTTCATGAGGGACAAGGTCACTGTTCGGCTCTATCGCCGTAGAGGTTGCGGTTCTCGAGGCGGTGTCTAGCCATCCATCCTCGGCCTGCGCAGCCGGCCCCGAACTGAAGATCGGAGCGGGTTTGAGTGCGGCCTCCAGGGTACTGTCCAGCTGCAGAGCTAAATCATGCTCGCCGTGACAGTGTGGCACGCTCGACTGTGGCTCCAATCCATCAAAGATCAAGTCCCCGCGGATGTCCGCCGTGAAGTTTAAACTTCCAAATCTGACCTGATGGCCAGGGGCGTAGCTTTCGATCTGCTCCAGATGGCCAAGCGAATTGGCCCGCAGTGCAAAGCCGCCGAATACGAAGATCTGTCCGGGGAGAAAAGTCTCACCCTGGACTGCGTCGTTGACGATCGAAGAAGCCATCGAGCCTATCGGTGACGACACAGAGGAACTCTCAATCAAAGCACCAATGTCGGTGTCAAAACCGGCGAATCTCGGGTAGGGGGTCCCAAACTATGCGTCTAGGCGGATGGTAACAGGAGACAAGGGACACTATGTTTTACCTAGGTTTGGGCCCTCTTGATGGAGGTAAAACCCTACGTCCTGCTTGATTAATATTGATGATGTGTGTTACAAGAGTGGATCTACCACGAGATCAAGGAGGCTAAACCCTAGAAGCTAGCCTATGGTGTGATTGTTGTTCGTCCTATGGACTAAAGCCATCCGGTTTATATAGACACCGGAGAGGGCAAGGGTTACACAGAGTCGGTTACAATGGTAGGAGATCTACATATCCGTATCGCCAAGCTTGCCTTCCACACCAAGGAAAGTCCCATCCGAACACGGGACGAAGTCTTCAATCTTCTATCTTCATAGTCTTGGAGTCCGGCCGATGATGATAGTTCGGCTATCCGGACACCCCCTAGCCCGGAACTCCCTCAAGAAGGCTTGGGCATTAGGGCTCGAGCAGAGGGAAATGAGTTAGCAGAAGGAGGAGGCGCGTGTAAAGAGGAAGGGACCCTATCTATTTATAAGGGATGTTAAAGGCTTTTTGCGCCTCCCCACTTGCCTGGTGGAACCCGCTCACCTCTCACTCGCCGCGATTAGTGGTGCGGTTGGATTAGCCATACCCGTATTGATGAGAATACCGTGATAAAGGGACATGATCTGTGCTTTGACAAGACATGTCAAGGAAACTGCCCCGCAATACGCGTTGTGGCTGGTTGTGGGAAAAACAGTTTGAATAATGACCTGGCTGTAATGGCATATCATGTCGTCTAGAAGTTGTCAGCTGAAGTATCGTTCTCTCTGCGGTGGTATGGGAAGATCATTTTGCGGATCCGGGCACGGCCTACGTGTTCGATAATAACCTTGGAGTATTCGGAAGGAGGAACCTGCCTTGCAATGCCGAAGACAAGACTGTGCGCCGGACTCATCGTCATTGAAGCCTGGTCCTGGGGCTACTGAGGGAGTTCTGGATAAGGGGGTATCTGGACAGCCGGACTGTACACATCGTCCGGACTATAGAAGCGTCAAGATACAAGACTCAGGACTTCGGCTCGTGTCCGGATGGGACTCTCCTTTGCGTGGAAGACAAGCTTGGCGATCCGGATATTATATTTCCTTCCTTGTAACCGACTCCATGTAAACCCTAGCTCTCCAGTGTCTATATAAACCGGAGAGGATGGTCCTTAGAAGGCCGATCACAATTACAATCATACCATCATAGGCTAGCTCTTAGGGTTTTGCCTCTACGATCTCGTGGTAGATCTACTCTTGTACTACTCATATCTTCAATATTAATCAAGCAGGAAGTAGGGTTTTACCTCCATCGAGAGGGCCCGAACCTGGGTAAACATTGTGTCCCTTGTTTCTTGTTGCCATCAGCCTAACACGCACAGATTGGGACCCCCTACCCGAGATCCGCCGGTTTTGACACTGACAGCGGCTACCTCGGCGAGCGGGACGGCGACGGCGGGCGGCTGCTCCGACGATAGGAGGCAGCTCCGGTGGGCGGCGGCGAGGTGTCGGGCGGCGGCGGCGAGGCATCGGCGGAACGGCACGGCGGCGCGCCGGATCGCGGTGGCGGCGGCGAAATCCGGCGACGGAGGCGGATCGCGGAGGGGATCGAGCGGCGCTAGGGTTTCAGAGCGGGGCGGCTGCGGCTCGGACCTCCCGGCTCTTAAAGGGCCAGCCGGGTCGGAGTCCCGGACGGACACGGCCCGGTTAGGTCGGTGGACTTTTTTAAAAAAAATAATTCCATGCACAGAAATACAAAGAAAAGAAATACTAAACGGACTCCAAAAATCCTGAAATAAATTTTCCCCATCCTCTAAAATTATAGCGGACAAAGTGAACAATCATTTGAGCCTCTAATGCAACTTTGAAAACCGCATATTTTTTTCTAATTCAAATAAAATAGCGATAATATTTAATCTCTGATATTTCTTTATTTTTAGAAAGTCATTTTATCCCCTCTCTTTTATTTTGATAAGAGAAATATTCAAAGAGAAAATAATTAAAATCAAACGATCCTCTTTTCAAAATTTGAGAAAACGCAAATATGAAAATAACGAAATCCCCAAATCTCTCTGTGGGTCCTTGAGTTGCGTAGAACTTCTAGGATAAATCCAAAATGCAATAAACTATGATATGCAATGATGATCTAATGTATAACATTCCAAATTGAAAATTTGGTATGTTACAAAGATCGTGTAGTTTGTTGGCTACAGCTTTTCTAATGTCAAGTATCATTTCCTTAGACCATGAGATTGTGTAACTCCCGGATACCGTAGGAATGCTTTGGGTGTACCAAACGTCACAACGTAACTGGGTGGCTATAAAGGTGCACTATAGGTATCTCCCAAAGTGTCTGTTGGGTTGGCACGAATCGAGACTAGGATTTGTCACTCCGTATGACGGAGAGGTATCTCTGGGCCCTCTCCGTAATGCATCATCATAATGAGCTCAATGTGACTAGGTAGTTGGTCACGGTATCATGCATTACAGAACGTGTAAAGTGACTTGCCGGTAACGATATTGAACAAGGTATTGGGATACCGACGATCGAATCTCGGGCAAGTAATGTACCGATTGACAAAGGGAATTGTATACGGGATTGCTTGAATCCTCGACATTGTGGTTCATCTGATGAGATCATCGTGGAACACATGGGAGCCAACATGGGTATCCAGGTCCCGCTGCTGGTTATTGGCCGGCGAGCTGTCTCGGTCATGTCTGCATGATTCCCGAACCCATAGGGTCTACACACTTAAGGTTCGGTGACGCTAGAGTTGTTATGGGAAATAATATGTGGTTACCGATGTTGTTCAGAGTCCCGTATGAGATCCCGGATGTCACGAGGAGTTCCGGAATGGTCCGGAGGTGAAGATTTATATATGGGAAATCATCATACGGTCATCGGAAGTATTCGGGGTTTGTCGGTATTGTACCGGGACCACCGAAGGGGTTCCGGGGGTCCATCGGGAGGGGCCACCTGCCCCGGAGGGCCCTATGGGCTGTATGTGGAAGGGAACCAGCTGCTAAGTGGGCCAGGCGCCATCCCCCCTAGGGGCCATGCGCCTAGGGTTTGGGGAAACCCTAAAGGGGGCGCCCCCCTTGGCTTGGGGGGGCAAGCCCCCTCCCTTGCCCCCCCCCCCTCTAGATCTCATCTAGAGGGGCCGGCCCCCTTCCCCCTTCGCCCTATAAATAGAGGGGAGGAGGGATGGCAGCAACACCTCATCCAAGGCGCAGCCCTCCCCCTCTCCAACACCCCCTCCTCCTCCGTTGGGCTTGGCGAAGCCCTACCGTAGAACCGCTACTCCTCCACCACCACGCTGTCGTGCTGCCGGAGTTCTTCCCCAACTTCTCCTTCCCCCTTGCTGGATCAAGAAGGAGGAGACGTCCCCGTGTTGCACGTGTGTTGAACGCGGAGGTGCCGTTGTTCGGCGCTTAGATTGGAATCAACCACGATCTGAATCGCCGCGAGTACGACTCGTTCATCTGCGTTCTTGCAACGCTTCCGTTTCGCGATCTTCAAGGGTATGAAGATGCACTCCCCTCTCTCTCGTTGCTAGTCTCTCCATAGATTGATCTTGGTGATGCGTAGAATTTTTTTAATTTCTGCAACGATTCCCAACAGTGGCATCATGAGCTAGGTCTATGCGTAGTTTCTATGCACGAGTAGAACACAAGTTGTTGTGGGCGTCGATTTTGTCAATTTACTTGCCGTTACTAGTCTTATCTTGATTCGGCGTCATCATTGGATGAAGCGGCCCGGACTGACCTTACACGTATGCTTATGTGAGACAGGTTCCACCGACTGACATACACTAGTTGCATAAGGTGGCTAGCGGGTGTCTGTCTATCCCACTTTAGTCGGATCGGATTCGATGAAAAGGGTCCTTATGAAAGGTAAATAGCAATTGGCATATCACGTTGTGGTTTTGGCGTAGGTAAGAAACTCTAGAAACCTATAACAGCCACATAAAAAACTTGCAACAACAATTAAAGGACGTCTAACTTGTTTTTGTAGCATATGTCGTGTGATGCGATATGGCCAAAAGGATGTGACGAATGATATATGTAATGTATGAGATTGATCATATTCTTGTAATAGGAATCGCGACTTGCATGTCGATGAGTATGACAACCGGAAGGAGCCATAGGAGTTGTCTTAATTTATTGTATGACCTGCGTGTCACTAAAAACGCCATGTAATTACTTCACTTTATTGCTAACCATTAGCCATAGTAGTAGAAGTAACAGTTGGCGAGACAACTTCATGAAGACACGATGATGGAGATCATGATGATGGAGATCATGGTGTCATGCCAGTGATGATGATGATCATGGCGCCACGAAGATGGAGATCAAAAGGAGCAAAATGATATTGGCCATATCATGTCACTATTTGATTGCATGAGATGTTTATCATGTTTTTGCATCTTATTTTCTTAGAACGGTGTAGCATAAATAAGATGATCCCTCATAAAATTTCAAGAAGGTGTTCCCCCTAACTATGCACCGTTGCAAAAGTTCGTTGTTTCAAAGCACCACATGATGATCGGGTGTGATAGATTCTAACGTTCGCATACAATGGGTGTAAGCCAGATTTACACATGCAAAACACTTAGGTTGACTTGACGAGCCTAGCATGTACAAACATGGCCTCGGAACACAAGAGACCGAAAGGTCGAACATGAGTCGTATAGTAGATACGATCAACATGAAAATGTTCACCGATGATGACTAGTCCGTCTCACGTGATGATCAGACACGGCCTAGTTGACTCGGATCATGTATCACTTAGATGACTAGAGGGATGTCTATCTGAGCGGGAGTTCATTAAATAATTTGATTAGATGAACTTAATTATCATGAACTTAGTCTAAAATCTTTACAATATGTCTTGTAGATCAAATGGCCCACGCTAATGTTGCCCTCAACTTCAATGCGTTCCTAGAGAAAACCAAGCTGAAAGACGATGGTAGAAACTATACGGACTGGGTCCATAACTTGAGAATCATCCTCATAGATACTAAGAAAGCATATGTCCTTGATGCACCGCTAGGTGAAGCACCTGTTTTCCCAGCAACTCAAGACGTTATGAATGCCTGGCAGTCGCGTAGTGATGATTACTCCCTGGTTTAGTGCGGCATGCTTTACAGCTTAGAATCGGGGCTCCAAAAGTGTTTTGAGCAGCACGGAGCATATGAGATGTTCCAAGAGCTGAAAATGGTTTTCTAAGCTCATGCCCGAGTCGAGAGATATGAAGTCTCCGACAAGTTCTACAGTTATAAGATGGAGGAGAATAGTTCTGTCAGCGAGCACATACTCAAAATGTCTGGGTTGCACAACTGCTTGTCTTAGTTGGGAGTTAATCTCCCAGATGACGCGGTCATTGACAGAATCCTTCAGTCGCTTCCACCTAGCTACAAGAGCTTTGTGATGTATTTCAATATGCAGGGGATGGTGAAGACCATTCCTAAGGTATTTTCAATGCTCAAATCAGCGGAGGTGGAGATCAAAAAGGAACATCAAGTGTTGATGGTCAATAAAACCACTAGTTTCAAGAAAGGCAAGGGTAAGAAGAACTTTAAGAAGGACAGCAAGGGAGTTGCCGCGCCCGGTAAGCCAATTGCCAGGAAGAAGCCAAAGTCTGGACCCAAACCTGAGACTGAGTGCTTTTATTGCAAGGGAAACGGTCACTGGAAGCGGAACTGCCCCAAGTACTTAGCGGACAAGAAGGCCGACAACACCAAAGGTAGATGTGATATACATGTTATTGATGTGTACCTTACTAGTACTCGTAGTAGCTCCTGGGTATTTGATACCGGTGTGGTTGCTCATATTTGTAACTCAAAACAGGAGCTGTGCAATAAGCAGAGACTGGCGAAGGACGAGGTGACGATGTGTGTCAGGAATGGTTCCAAGGTCGATGTGATCACCGTCGGCATGCTACCTCTACATTTACCTCCGGGATTAGTTTTAAACCTCAATAATTGTTATTTAGTGCCAGCTTTGAGCATTAACATTGTATCTGGATCTCGTTTAATGCGAGACGGCTACTCGTTTAAATCTGAAAATAATGGTTGTTCTATTTATATGAGAGATATGTTTTATGGTCATGCCTCGCTGGTCAATGGTTTATTCTTATTGAATCTCAAACGTGATGTTACACATATTCATAGTGTGAATACCAAAAGATGTAAGGTTAATAATTATAGTCCCACATACTTGTGGCACTGCCGCCTTGGTCACATTGGTGTCAAACGCATGAAGAAGCTCCATGCGAATGGACTTTTGGAGTCTCTTAATTATGAATCATTTGACACATGTGAACCATGCCTCATGGGCAAGATGACCAAGACTCCGTTCTCCGAAACAATGGAGCGAGCAACCAACTTATTGGAAATCATACATACTGATGTGTGCAGTCCAATGAGCGTTGAGGCTCGCGGTGGCTATCATTATGTTCTGACCCTCACTAATGACTTAAGTAGATATGGGTATGTCTACTTAATGAAACACAAGTCTGAGACCTTTGAAAAGTTCAAGGAATTTCAGAGTGAGGTAGAGAATCAACGTGATAGAAAAATAAAGTTCTTACGATCTGACCGTGGGGGAGAATATTTGAGTCACGAATTTGGTATGCAATTAAGGAAATGTGGAATTGTTTCACAACTCACGCCGCCTGGAACACCTCAGCGTAATGGTGTGTCCGAACATCGTAATCGCACTCTATTGGATATGGTGCGATCTATGATGTCTCTTACCGATTTGCCGCTATCATTTTGGGGATATGCTTTAGAGACAGCCACATTCACTTTAAATAGGGCACCGTCTAAATCCGTTGATACGACACCATATGAATTATGGTTTGGGAAGAAACCTAAGCCATCGTTTCTAAAAGTTTGGGGATGCGATGCTTATGTCAAGAAACTTCAATCTGAAAAGCTCGAACCCAAGTCGTAAAAATGTGTCTTCATTGGATACCCTAAGGAAACCATTGGGTATACCTTCTACCTCATATACGAAGGAAAGATCTTTGTTGCCAAGAACGGGTCCTTTCTGGAGAAAGAGTTTCTCTCGAAAGAAGTAAGTGGGAGGAAAGTAGAACTTGATGAAGTACTGCCTCTTGAACCGGAAAGTAGCGCAGCTCAGGAAGATGTTTCTGTGGTGCCTGCACCGACTAGAGAGGAAGTTAATGATGATGATCAAGGTACTTCGGATCAAGTTGCTACTGAACTTTGTAGGTCCACAAGGACACGTTCCACACCAGAATGGTATGGCAACCCTGTCCTGGAAATCATGTTGTTAGACAACGGTGAACCTTCGAACTATGAAGAAGCGATGGCAGGCCCAGATTCCAACAAATGGCTTGAAGCCATGCAATCCGAGATAGGATCCATGTATGAAAACAAAGTATGGACTTTGACAGACTTGCCCAATGATCGGTGAGCGATAGAAAATAAATGGATCTTTAAGAAGAAGACACACGTGGATGGTAATGTTACCATCTATAAAGCTCGGCTTGTCGCTAAGGGTTATCGACAACTTCAAGGGGTTAACTATGATGAGAACTTCTCACCCGTAGCGAAGCTGAAGTCCGTCCGAATCATGTTAGCAATTGCCGCATTCTATGACTATGAGATATGGCAAATGGACGTCAAAACGGCATTCCTTAATGTCTTCCTTGAGGAAGAATTGTATATGATGGAGCCGAAGGTTTTGTCGATCCTAATAATGCTAACAAGGTATGCAAGCTCCAGCGCTCCATCTATGGGCTGGTGCAAGCATCTTGGAGTAGGAACATTCGCTTTGATGAAATGATCAAAGCGTTTGGGTTTATGCAGACTTATGGAGAAGCTTGCGTTTACAAAAAAGTGAGTGCGAGCTCTGTAGCATTTCTCATATTATATGTGGATGACATACTATTGATGGGAAATGATATAGCATAAAGGCCTACTTGAATAAGTGTTTTTCAATGAAGGACCTTGGAGAAGTTGCTTACAAATTAGGCATCAAGATCTATAGAGATAGATCGAGAGACCTCATAGGTCTTTCACAAAGCACATACCTTGATAAGATATTGAAGAAGTTCAATATGGATCAGTCCAAGAATGGGTTCTTGCCTGTATTGCAAGGTGTGAAATTGAGCTCGGCTCAAAGCCCGACCATGGCAGAAGATAGAGAAAAGATGAGTGTCATCCCCTGTGCCTCAGCCATAGGGTCTATTATGTATGCCATGTTGTGTACCAGACCTGATGTAAACCTTGCCGTAAGTTTGGTAGGGAGGTACAAAAGTAATCCCGGCATGGAACACTGGACAGCGGTCAAGAATATCCTAAAGTACCTGAAAAGGACTAAGGACATGTTTCTCGTTTATGGAGGTGACGAAGAGCTCGTCGTAAAGGATTACGTCGATGCTAGCTTTGACACAGATCTGGATGACTCCAAGTCACAAACTAGATACATGTATATTTTGAATGGTGGGGCAGTAAGCTGGTGTAGTTGCACGCAAAGCGTCATGGCGGGATCTACATGTGAAGCAGAGTAGATGGCAGCCTCAGAGGCAACGCATGAAGCAATCTGGATGAAGGAGTTCATTACCGACCTAGGAGTTATTCCCAATGCGTCGGGCCCGATGACTCTCTTCTGTGACAACACAGGAGCTATTGCCCGTGCCAAGGAGCCCAGGTTTCACAAGAAGGCTACGCACATCAAGCGTCGCTTCAACTCCATTCGTGAAAATGTTCAAGATGGAGACATAGATATTTATAAAGTACATACGGATCTGAATGTCGCAGAACCGTTGACTAAACCTCTTACACGAGCAAAACATGATCAAGACCAGAACTCTATGGGTGTTCGATTCATCACAATGTAACTAGATTATTGACTCTAGTGCAAGTGGGAGACTGTTGGAAATATGCCCTAGAGGCAATAATAAAATGGTTATTGTTATATTTCCTTGTTCATGATAATTTTCTATTGTTCATGCTATAATTGTAGCGACCAGAAACCATAATACATGTGTAAATACATAGACCACAACATGTCCCTAGTGAGCCTTTAGTTGACAAGCTCGTTGATCAACAGATGGTCATGGTTTCCTAACTATGGACATTGGATGTCGTTGATAACGGGATCACCTCATTAGGAGAACGATGTGATGGACAAGACCCAATCCTAAGCATAGCACAAGATCATGTAGTTTGTTTGCTAAAGCTTTTCTAATGTCAAGTATCATTTCCTTAGACCATGAGATTGTGTAACTCCCAGATACCATAGGAATGCTTTGGGTGTACCAAACATCACAAAACGTAACTGGATGGCTATAAAGGTGCACTACAGGTATCTCTGAAAGTATCTGTTGGGTTGGCATGAATCGAGACTGGGATTTGTCACTCCGTATGACGAAGAGGTATCTCTGGGCCATCTCGGTAATGCATCATCATAATGAGGTCAATGTGACTAGGTAGTTGGTCACGGGATCATGCATTACGGAACGAGTAAAGTGACTTGCCGGTAACGAGATTGAACAAGGTATTGGGATACCAACGATCGAATCTCGGGCAAGTAACGTACCGATTGACAAAGGGAATTGTATACAGGATTGCTTGAATCCTCGACATCGTGGTTCATCCGATAAGATCATCGTGGAACATGTGGGAGCCAACATGGGTATCCAGATCCCGCTATTGGTTATTGGCCGGAGATTTGTCTCGGTCATGTCTACATGATTCTCGAACCCGTAGGGTCTACACACTTAGGGTTCAGTGATGCTAGAGTTGTTATGCGAAATAGTATGTGGTTACCGAATGTTGTTCGGCGTCCCGGATAAGATCCCGGACATCACAAGGAGTTCCGGAATGGTCCAGAGGTGAAGATTTATATATGGGAAATCATCATACGGTCACTGGAAGTATTTGGGGGTTTGTCGGTATTGTACCGGGACCACCGAAGGGGTTCCGGGGGTCCACCGGGAGGGGCCACCTGCCCCGGAGGGCCCTATGGGTTGTATGTGGAAGGGAACCAGCTGCTAAGTGGGCCGGGCGCCATCCCCCCTAGGGCCCATGCGCATAGGGTTTGGGGAAACCCTAAAGGGGGCGCCCCCCTTGGCTTGGGGGGGCAAGCCCCCTCCCTTGCCCCCCCCCTCTAGATCTCATCTAGAGGGGCCGGCCCCCTTCCCCCTTCGCCCTATAAATAGAGGGGAGGAGGCAGGGCAGCAGCACCTCATCCAAGGCGCAGCCCTCCCCCTCTCCAACACCCCATCCTCCTCCGTTGAGCTTGGTGAAGCCCTACCGGAGAACCGCTGCTCCTCCACCACCACGCCGTCGTGCTGCCGGAGTTCTTCCCCAACTTCTCCTTCCCCCTTGCTGGATCAAGAAGGAGGAGGCGTCCCCGTGCTGCACGTGTGTTGAACACGGAGGCGCCATTGTTCGGCGCTTAGATCGGAATCAACCGCGATCTGAATCACTGCGAGTATGACTCCTTCATCCGCATTCTTTTAACGCTTCCGTTTCGCGATCTTCAAGGGTATGAAGATGCACTCCCCTCACTCTCATTGCTAGTCTCTCCATAGATTGATCTTGGTGATGCATAGAAATTTTTTTAATTTCTGCAATGATCCCCAACAAAACCTATGCCCCCCGGGTCTACTTTATATGATATAAGTTTCCAATCTACAATTATAGTTTATTATTTATTTTGCAATCATTATTTTCCAATCCATACAACAAAAATACCAATATTTATTATCTTTATCAGATCTCACTTTTGCAAGTGGCCGTGATGGGATTGACAACCCCTTAATCGTGTTGGTTGCAAGGTTCTTGATTGTTTGTGCAGGTACTAGGCGACTTGTGTGTAGTCTCCTACTGGATTGATACGTTGGTTCTCAAAAACTGAGGGAAATACCTACGCTACTTTGTTGCATCACCCTCAAGAGGTAGCATTGTCCTATTGTGCCCTCCGTGTCGCGCAAGTGTGAGGAATTCCCACTGTCGGGTGTTGCAATACGTTCATGATTCGCTTATAGTGGGTTGCTTGAGTGACAGAAACATTGTCGGGGGGATGAACCCCAGGCAGGCAAAGGAACCCAGATCTATTTCAAAAACAATGGGGCCCGCATCGCCCCGCAAACCGGCATGCACCAGGCTGGGTCGCTCGACCCGGCAAGGCGCGCAACCCGGCCAAGACCCTCGACTCGGCAAGGTACGTCGACCCAGCCGCAGCGGCTGGCGCAAGGCAACTCAGCCCGGCGCAACCTTGGCTTCCCCAGCAAGCCAACCCACCCGTGGCGTCCACGGCAACCCAGCCACGGGTCAGCTCCCGTCCCATCCAGGCCGTACGATGGGACGAGACCTCAATCACCGATGACCAAGACTACAGTGCCCCCGCCCATGCCCGTGGGCAGCCGAAGCATGGCAACAGTGCCCCTTACTTACCCGCTGACCAGGGCTGACACGGTAATAGTGTTCCCGTCCTCACCGTTGACGACAGCAAGCGGCGGCCTGACGAAGAACACTGTGCGCGCCTCGACTCAGCCACGCCATGTCGATCGACAAGACGGCGCACAGTCCCCCTAGGCACGCGGGGCCCGCACCTAGGGGACCCCGGTGAACCACAAGCTCCCAAGCGGGACCCAGCCCGGAACCCCGGACACCGTCAATACGGACCCACCGACTCGGCATATTACCATGGTAACCCTGGGTGGGTTGACCTATAAAACCCCCAGGGAGTCCACGCCTACAGGGGCATATGATATGTGAGATCCCCGGCATGCGAAGCCATAGGAGATAAAGCAAGCAAGCAAGATAGGACTAGCCACAAAATAGAAACACCAGAGAGAAAGAGCAGCCCGAGCCTTGGCCAGCCTCCTTCCTCCTCCATACAGCTCCAGGAGCGACATTGTACTATCGACCATCCAACTAAACTCGGCATGACTACGGGTGTTATCTCTCCGGAGAGCCCCGAACTTGGGTATGTCCGGCGTCCCGCGCCCGTGCATATCAACCTCGCCTCCGAAGCCCACCAGCGCCCTCGAGCCTCCTCCTCTCTTTAGCCATCCCTTGGCATCTGCCGTGCGCCAACCACGACAATTGGCGCCCAGCATGGGGCAGCTCGAGGAGCTGGCCGGAAGCATGCTTCGGACGGGGCCCTTCTCCTACTCTGAAGAGACCGTCGCTCTGGCGGATGACATTATCGGCGCGCTCGCCGCCTCCTTCACCGTGCTGCGCATCTCAGACGCGCTCGCGGCCGACGAGTACCCCAGCGAGGTGCTTAGCTACTCCGACTCCCCGCTCCCTCTCAGCGGCGGATTCACTGCCGGGGCGACGGACGCCCAGATGGAGGTCTTCGTCACCGGCGATGGCGCCTCTTCCTCGTCGAGCAAGGCAAGAAGAGTCGCCGAAGCCGCGGGTGCCACAGCACGGACGGAGCCGTCCGACCCGCTGTGCGCCGCGATGCAGAGCCTCCGCATCCCCATCGGCACCAACGTCGATGCCACCAACGTCGCTGAAGCCCGAACCCAGCTCGAGGACATGCGCCAGCAGATGCTGGACCTGTCCGACACGCTGGCCACCACCAGGTGCCGCATGGAAGCTGCTCAGATGGAGCACGACGCCGCCCACGGATTCACGCCCGCCGCGGCTGAGCCAAGTCGGGCCACCGACACTCGCGCCCGGGGAGGAGCGATCGGCCGAGCCTTTGTCACCGTCCGGACCGTCTACGAGACCCCAGTCAAGAACATGCACGCTGCGGAGGCAGTCGCGGTCGGCCTCGACCAATTCACGGGCGAGGAGCTCAAGGAGCGCATCAGGCGGATGCGCGAGGTCCTCCACGCCGCCAACACCCAGCAGGATCGCCTCAACCAGCTCGCCAAGCCGGCGGGGTCCGGCTCCGCCCGCCTTGGCGGACCCGACGAACTCCTGCACATGCCCTCCTCGCAACCCGGCGAGGCTCACTCCGGCCAAGCCCGGTGTCGGTGTCAAACCGGGCGGATCTCGGGTAGGGGGTCCCGATCTGTGCGTCTTAGGCTGATGGTAACAAGAAGCAAGGGACACAATGTTTACCTAGGTTTGGGCCCTCTCGATGGAGGTAAAACCCTACTTCCTGCTTGATTAATATTGAAGATATGAGTAGTACAAGAGTAGATCTACCACGAGATCGTAGAGGCTAAACCCTAAGAGCTAGCCTATGATGGTATGATTGTAATTGTGATCGGTCTTCTAAGGACCATCCTCTCCGGTTTATATAGACACCAGAGAGCTAGGGTTTACATGGAGTCGGTTACAAGGAAGGAAACACAATATCCGGATCACCAACCTTGCCTTCCACGCAAAGGAGAGTCCCATCCAGACACGAGCCGAAATCTTGAGTCTTGTATCTTGACGCTTCTATAGTCCGGACGATGTGTACAGTCCGGCTGTCCGGATACCCCCTTATCCAGGACTCCCTCAGTAGCCCCTGAACCAGGCTTCAATGACGATGAGTCCGGCGCGCAGTCTTGTCTTCGGCATGGCAAGGCGCGTTCCTCCTCCGAATACTCCAAGGTTATCATTGAACACGTAGGTCATGTCCGGATCTGCAAAATGATCTTCACATACCACCGTAGAGAGAATGATACTTCAGCTGACAACTTTTAGACGACGTGACATGCCATTAGAGCCATGTCATTATTCGAACTGTTTTTTCACAACCAACCACAGCGCATATTGCGAGGCGGTTTCCTTGACACGTCTTGTCAAAGCAGAGATCATGTCCGCTTATCACGGGATTCTCATCAATACGAGTATGGGTAATCCCCCCGTGCCATCAATCATGGCGCTTGGGAAGTAAGCGATTCTCAACAGGCTAGTGGGGAGGCGCACCGCTTTAGTCTCCTCTATAAAGGGATAAGAGTTCCTCATTCTTACCCACGCCTTCTTCCTCCCTCGCATACTCTTGCCCCCTCGAGCTCCAGCACCCTAGTCATGTTCGGAGCAGGAGGCAAGTGGGTGGCTTCCACCGTGATGGAGAAGAAGATATAGCGCACCGGCTACCAGACAAGGGGCAGGTCATTCCAACTCCAGGACCCCACGAGAGGGTCGTGTTCCTTGCCCACTTCATCCGTAGACTGGGGTTTCCATTCCACCCCTTTGTCCGCAGGCTCATGTTCTACTACGGGCTAGACTTCCATGATCTAGCTCCGAACTTCGTCCTCAACATCTCGGCATTTATCGTCGGGTGCGAGGCTTTCCTCCGCATTAAGCCTCATTTCGACTTGTGGCTCCAAACCTTTTGTGTGACGCCGAAGATAGTGAGCGGCCAGCAAGCGGAGTGCGGAGGAGCCATGGTGGGCAAAATGCCTAATGTCACCTGGCCTGACGGCTCCTTTGCGGAAACCATGAAGGGATGGCAATTAGGGTGGTTCTACATCACCGAGCCACGCGACGCCATCTGGGCGGCGGCCCCCGAGTTCCGATCAGGAACCCTATGCGGCTCACCTCCTGGTAACAGAAGGGCCTGTTATGGGGCGAATCTACAGAGTTGACCGGACTCATCAACTGCATCAAGGGCATGAAGGACAAGAACATCAAGCTTGTCAACGTGATCCAAGTCATGCTCATTCGCCGGATTCTGCCGCGCCAAAGGCGGGCATTCAATCTATGGGAGTTTGTCCCGGCCAAACACCAAACGCTCCAGAGGCTCTACGGCATGAAGCACAAGAATGCGTGGAAGGCGTTGTTCAAGGCCACCGAAGTACCTCCTCTAATAACCGAGGACCGTGGGCTCCACGCCGCACGGCACCCTACCCAGGTGAGTTCTCAGGCCGCCACCGGGTCCGGTTCTTCCCAATGTATTCATGGAGAATTCCGAAGTGATTGTGTATATTTGTTTAGGAGTATGTAGAGACAGCGGAGCGGATTGACAGTCCGGCTCCTTTGCCAGAAAGCCCAGCCAATGATCTTCTAACGAAGATGCTGGTCAGGGCGCCCTATAAGGGGCCGGAGAAGAAGGCCGATAAGAAGGCCCCAGGGACCGGAAAGGGTCTCCGAAGTAAGGTTGCACAAGCCTCGTCCGAAGACGATGAGGCGCACTCCTCCCCCGAAGGGAAGAAGAAGAAGGAGAGGCTGCCCCGTCCGGAAAGGATGGGGGGCCTGAGACGGCGGACCAGGGGGTCAGGAGAGGCCCCCGGCGTAAGGCCGTCATACCCTTGTCGTCCGATGACGACGAGGCTGATTCCACCCGTGGAGGCGGGGAGGAACAAGGAGAAACTCCACCTCCCCGTACTAGGGGAGGGAAGAAGAGGAAGGCCGCCCCGGTGGGAGAGACTGGGATGTCCAAGAAGGGAAAGGTGTCCCTTCCGGACTACTCTGCCACTGCCGCCGATAGCGAGGAAGGGTGGCTGCCCAGGAAGAAGCCCCTAGTGCGATCGTAAGTATCCGCACTCAATCGTAATTTCGCTTCATAGTTTTGTTTATAATGCCGAACTTGTATGCAGTCCGGCCAGGGCCCATCCTGAAGTGTCGTCTTCGGACGGGTCCTTGAGTGAGTCAGCAATGAACTCACTCCCAACGGCCACGTCTCCTCGGCCCGCGGACGACACCGAGGTGTTGTCCCGAAGGCTCCCGGCGATGGCAGAGGTGGCCCTGGGGGCGCCTTAAGGCGGCGTCCCAGACATCGTACTCGCGGGGTTCAAGGTCCCCGTGGATCGTGTTGATGAGAGCCACAGCAAGCCAGGCTCTCAGCCGAACACTGTTCCGGAGCCTTCAGTGGTTTCGTACTTAGGCGGGCATCCCCTCGTTATGGAGGGAGGGTCGTCTATATCAAGGACTTCCATTGCGCCCCAGGCACCGGATTGTCTGCTGGAAGCGCTTCGCGGCGCTTGCCTAGATGAAGAGCACCGTACTCTCAGGAGTGCGGTGATTCAGAAGGTTTCGTCCGCCAAGAGCGGACTAACCGAAGCCTGCACCAGCCTCCTAACAGGCTTTGAGGTAAGTAGTAAAAATATGTGAAGTTACCACCTGATAGGTAGTAGCCCCTGATACTCTGTTTGGTGCTCGGAAAGAAAAACCAAACGGAGGGTCAATTATAATCCGCAGGAGTCTAACAATAAGTTTGAATGTAAATAAACAGGTTGTGCTGCTGGCCGCTGCTGCTCGCACGGCCGAAATTGCCGGCCTAACGCAGGACTTAGAGCGGGCACAGGGAGAGCTCGGCCTCGCGAGGAGGCAGCTCGAGGAGAGCAAAGGTGAATGGTTCCCTTCTCTCATATAATGAATAGTAAATAAAATTTGATTATGCTAACAACGAAACATCGTGATATGGTAACAGAGGCCACCAACGAAGTGGCGTCTCTCAAGAAGGCATTGTCCGAGGCCGAACACAAAGCGGCCTTGGAACTCAAGGAGCGCAAAAAGCAAGAGTCCCGAGTGGGCGAGGTACAATAAGAGCTCCAGGAGCTCGGCAAGAAGCTCGAGTCTGCGGAGCATGAGCTGAAAGCAAAAGAGGCTGAGCTTGCGAAGCCCCTTACAAATATGAAAGACGCCAAGGCTGAATCCAAGAGGGCACAGCAGGAGATCCAGGAGGCCAGAAAGATAGCGGCGGGTAAGAAATTTTTTATGCAAAGCAAACATGTGGAGGAGGCGTTTCTTTTACTTACCCGAGTCCGGAGCTCTCCAGGGGCATTCGCAGATCTACCACGCAGCGTATCGGACGCCGCGGAGTTCTACCGTGCCCAGGAGGGGAGCTCAATGGAGAAGCTGTTCTGGTCCCAGTATGCTGGTGCCAAACATTCAACGCCTCAGAGTGACCAACTGAAGCAGTTGGTCGAACTCCACAAGGCGGCCGAAGTGGCTATGAAGGATCTCATAGTCCGGATATGGCCTGGTGAGCTTCTTCCCACCAGCTACTTCGGCCTGATCAAGCGGATGGTGGATGCCTGTCCGCGACTGGAAGTTATCAAGCGATCCGTTTGCATTGAGGGTGCCCGCCGGGCCCTTGCCCGCGCAAAGGTGCATTGGGGAAAGCTGGATGCGGAGAAGCTGGTGAAGGACGGGCCGCCAGAGGGAAAGCCGCATCGTGTCCCCGAGAAGTATTATGATGGCGTGATGAAGGGTGCTTGCCTTGTGGCCGATGAATGTACTAAAGACATAATTTTTGAATGAATTCACCTCAGTCATGTTTCTAATTTAAAGACAATGTTACTTGCTCTATGTAGCGCTTTTGTTATTTAAAATATTACCTTCTGTGCGGCTGTTATCAAATTCTGAAAGTAGGCCAGTCGTCAGCTTCCGCCCCCGTGTAACTAGTACTGGGGTGTTCGTGGAAAACCCGGACACTCTTTATCCAAATGTTTGGTCCCTTAAGGAGGTGTCCAGCGCAGCGAACAAGGCAATCGGACTATACAGCTTTATAACCTTCACTTAGCCATAGAAGTCTATAATTTTAAATTTCGGCGAAGCCCCTAGAATCCAGAAGGCCGAATTGGGGCGCTATACACGCCTATATCGGACAAAGCCAAATTATCGCCTAAAGCGGAAAAATCTTTAAGGATTTTAAGACCTCTCGAACAGCGACCATCTCTCACCACATCAAGCCGGACAGTTTTGTGCTTTCTCTACTGAGGTGCTCGTCCGAAAAAATAAGGCACAATCGCAGTAGTTCTCCCTGCGCTACCTTAGCCGAATTAACGGAACGTAAGGCACCAAAGCAAGGGATCCGGGCTATCCCAACTGTAACCCAAGACATGATTCGGAGCTGATGCATACAGTGCTATAAGTTCGGGGTGCCGCACTATTGAAAGTGTTCGGACTTGACTTGTCGTATTATGGGGCGCCATAAGAAGCCCCTGGCAAACTAAGCGTACCAAAGTGTACGGATGCAAAATCAAATAGACATTTATAAAAAATGCTCAAATAAAAATAAGTAAGCTGACGCTATATATGGTCTCCCATTGATAAATAATATGTTTAAGCGTATGTTTACAATGAATGCTTTAAGCGGAGATAAATAGGATTATTTGACATATCCTATCCAGGAGCAGGCTACGTACAGATAGATAAAGCAGGAACAACGATCATAAATAGATTCCACCTGGGTGTTTCCTGCTGTGCCCGAAGCCTGTTGCCTCCTGGGTTTCCTCTCCTATGTAAGTCCGACTATGTGGCTCTTCTGGAGAAGCTGCACTAAAGCAATGTCCTTAAGGGTAAAAGGAAAGGTTACGAAGCAATACTTACTGTTGACTGAGCCTCTGCTACGCCTCCGCCTGTGCCCATGGTATTTTGAGTGTGTAATTGTGTACGCGTGGCATAAATGCTACTTGGGTGGGACTTGAGCGGAGGCCGGACTGCTAGTCATGCTCTTGACGTGCATGTTGATCCTGTTGCGGGGTGCTCCGCCCTCGCTTGACGGAGCTTGAGGTTGTCATCGCCGGATTGGTGGTTTGCCGGAGAAGGCCGCATTGTACTTCGGTCGCAAGGGCCGCAGTGTGCTCTTTTGTACAGAGAGAGCGGTCCATATTTCTGTTGACTGTTATGACCCTGCACGGCCCTGGCATCTTGAGCTTGAGGTATGCATAGTGTGGTACCGCATTGAATCTGGCGAATGCAGTTCGTCTGAGCAGTGCGTGGTAACCACTGCGGAAAGGGACGATATCGAAGATTAGCTCTTCACTTCGGAAGTTATCCGGAGATCCGAATACCACTTCCAGTGTTATAGAGCCCGTACAGCGGGCCTCTACTCCAGGAATGACACCCTTAAAGGTGGTTTTGGTGGGCTTAATCCTTGAAGGATCGATGCCCATTTTGCGCACTGTGTCCTGATAGAGCAGGTTCAGGCTGCTGCCTCCGTCCATAAGGACTCTTGTGAGGTGAAATCCGTCTATAATTGGGTCTAAAACTAATGCGGCTGAGCTGCCGTGACGGATGCTAGTAGGATGATCCCTACAATCAAAGGTGATTGGACAAGCTGGCCATGGGTTGAATTTGGGGACGACTGGCTCCATCGCGTATATGTCCCGTAGTGCTTGCTTCCGTCCCCGCTTGGGGATGTGGGTGGCGTAGATCATGTTGACCGTTTTCACCGGGGGGGGGGATTTCTTCTGTCCCTCCATGTTCGGACGCCGGGGCTCATCGTCATCGTTGCTGTGTAGCCCCTTGTCCTTGTTTTCAGTGTTTATTTTGCCGGCCTGTTTAAATACCCATCAGTCTCTATTGGTGTGGTTGGCTGGCTTGTCGGGGGTGCCATAAATTTGGCACGAGCGCTCCAGTATGCGGTCTAGACTGGACGGTCCCTGATTATTTCTCTTGAATGGCTTCTTCCGCTAACCGGATTTGGATCCGATGAATCCGGCATTGACCGCCATGTCTTCGGTGTTGTCGCCATTGTTCCGTCGCTTGTGTCTCTTGCACCGTAGCTTGCTGCTATTGTCGCAGACATTTGACGTGCCAGGATGCGGCGTAGTGCTGCTGCGAGCCAACCAACTGTCCTCAACCGCGCAAAAGCGGGTCATTAGTGTCGTGAGAGCTGCCATAGACTTGGGTTTCTCCTCGCCGAGGTGTCGGGCGAGCCACTCGTCATGGAAATTATGCTTGAAGGCCGCCAGGGCTTCGGCGTCCGGACAGTCGACTATTTGGTTCTTTTTAGTTAGGAACCGAGTCCAGAACTTCCTGGCTGATTCTCCGGGCTGTTGAGTAATGTGGCTCAAGTCATCGGCATCCGGAGGTCGCACATATGTGCCTTGGAAGTTGTCAAGAAATGCATCTTCCAAGTTTTCCCAACTGTCAATGGAATTTGCGGGCAGGTTGTTTAGCCAGTGCCAGGCGGGTCCTTTGAGCTTAAAGGGAAGATACTTGATGGCGTGTAGATCATCTCCGCGGACCATGTGAATGTGGAGAAGGAAATCCTCGACCCATACCGTGGGGTCTATTGTGCCATCGTATGATTCGATGTTTACGGGTTTAAACCCTTCTGGGGATTCATGATCCATCACTTCATTAGTGAAGCAGAGGGGGTGTGCGGCACCTCTGTGCCGGGCTATGTCGTGGCGCAGCCTGGCTGTGTCTGACTGGTTGTATTCAGCCTGGCCGGATTTGCTGTTAGTGTATCCGGTATAACGGTCCTCGTCATGTGCTTCGGCGCGCCCCCGTGATCCGTAGATCAATCTTGGTTGTCCTCCTGCGTTACCCAGTTTATCGCGCAGGTCTTGAGTATTGACCCGGGCCGTAGTAAACCGGCGCGGGGCTGTAGGCTGGTATTCCGGCTGATATGTTGTTTTGTCCCGACCTCAAGGTGGTCGGTCAGCCGTTTGGCGCTCGAGTCCATATTCCTCGGCTGCTAGGACTTCTGTCCATCTATCTGTGAGCAGATCTTGATCAGCTTGAAGCTACTGCTGCTTCTTCTTTAGGCTTCTCGCAGTTGCAATAAGCCGGCGCTTGAAGCGCTCCTGCTCTGTGGGGTCTTCGGGTACGCCGAACTCGTCGTCGCCGAGGCTAACCTCGTCTTCGAAGAGGGGCATGTAATTGTCCTCCTCCGGATACCCGTCTGTCGCCTTTTCATCTGGGCTGTCATGCCCGTCTTCCTGTTAGGCCTGCTCAAAGGCGGGCTGTTCGGGGTTGTATTCATCGTTGGCACCGTCCGGATTATTATCGTCTCCGGTGCCGGTATTGCCTTGGCGGGGCTTGGAGCGGCGCTGGCGACGCCCATGCTTTGCTTTCTTCTTGGAGGGGTTAGCCTCCGTTGCCTCGTCGCCATTGGTTTCTTTTGGAGTGTCCACCATATATATATATCATATGAAGAAGTGGCTGTCCACCGCCCTGTGAGCGGTGGCTCCTGTATGTCTCCAGCATCGTCGTCCATACTGTCGATGTCTTCAAAGTCGAAGTCGAGCACGTCGGTTAAATCATCGATCGTGGCGACAAAGTGGGTGGTGGGTGGGCAGCGAATTCCTTCGTCACCTGCTTCCAACTCAAGCCGGACATAGTTCGGCTTAGAGCCTCCTGACAGAGAGAGAGAGACTTTAATGAGTTCAACATGTCGCCAAAAGGCGAGTGCTGAAAGATGTCCGCAGCGGTAAACTCCATTACCGGAGCCCAACCTGGCTCGACTGGCTCGAGAGTGTGCGGACCAGGACCAACGGCCGGATATGAGTCCGGGGGCCCAGGGTTACAGGCCTCCATAGAGGTGAGACCTGTGTTCGGCTCCACCGCCGATGAGTGTGCGGCCTGCGGGGCGGGGTCCAGCCCTCCGTCCATAGGCAAGGCAACCTGCCCTGGATGTAGATCCGGGGCTGCTTCAGGGATGATGTCTCGAGCATTGTCCGACAGCAGGTCTAGGCCGTGCTCGTCATGACTGACCAGCGTTCCCAGCGCAGGCTCGAATCCATCGAAGATCAAGTCTCGCGGATATCTGCCCTGTAGTTCAAGTTTCCGAATCTGATCTGGTGGCCAGGGGCGAAGCTATCGATCGGCTCCAACTGGCCAAGCGAATTGGCCCGCAGTTCGAAGCTGCAGAACACAAAGATCTGTCCGGGGAGAAAAGTCTCACCCTGGACCGTGTTGTTGATGATTGAAGACGCCATCAAGCCTCGAAGCGACAACACAGAGGAACTCTCAATGAAAGCACCAATGTCAGTGTCAAAACCGACAGATATTGGGTAGGGGGTCCCGATCTGTGCGTCTTAGGCTGATGGTAACAGGAAGCAAGGGACACAATGTTTACCCAGGTTCAGGCTGGAGGTAAAACCCTACTTTCTACTTGATTAATATAGAAGATATGAGTAGTACAAGAGTAGATCTACCATGAGATCATGGAGGCTAAACCCTAAGAGCTAGCCTATGATCGTATGACTGTAATTGTGATCGGTCTTCTAAGGACCATCCTCTCCGGTTTATATAGACATCGGAGAGCTAGGGTTTACATGGAGTCGGTTACAAGAAAGGAAACACAATATCCGGATTGCCAAGCTTGTCTTCAACGCAAAGGAGAGTCCCATCCGGACACGAGCCGAAGTCTTGAGTCTTGTATCTTGACGCTTCTATAGTCCGGACGATGTGTACAGTCCGGCTGTTCGGATACCCCCTTATCCAGGACTCCCTCACCCGGACCCGGCGCAACCCGGCCGGCACCGTTGCCGATGCTCTGGGCAACGAGCCCGCCCCAGAGACCCAGCACGGACCCGGCCAGCCTGGTTGGTGTCCGGCTCCAGCCGACCCGGCCCCTCGGGGCCTGGTCGCCAGTCAACTCGGCCCACGCGCCATCGACGACACCGACACACGCTGCCGCATCGATCAGCTCGCTCGCTCCCTGGAGGTGGAGGAGAGCGGCGCTATTGGGCCGGCGTGCTTCGGCCCACGCATCCGGGAGGAGCCCTTCCCCAAGGGGTCAGTGCTTCCCCGCTACACCCCCAAGTACAATGGGACCGTGAAGCCAGAAGACTGGCTCACTGACTACACCATGGCCATTGGAATCACCGGTGCCAATCGTCGTCTCACCGTGCGCTACGCACCACTCATGCTCCAACGATCGGCTCGCACATGGTTGAACAGCCTGCTGATGGGCAGCATCAATGCATGGGTCGACTTAGAGGAGGCATTTGTCCGCAACTTCACGAGGACGTACAAGCGGCCCAGTCGCCCTAGCCAGCTCGCCATGTGCGTGCAGGGGCCGACGGAGACCGGCCGCGAGTACCTCGCACGCAGGACCGAGCTCCGGAACAGCTATGAGGGCGTCCATGAAGTCTAGGCGATCCAATACTTCATCAGTGGGTGCCGAGACGGCACCCTCCTCAAGCACAAGCTTCTACGCTCCGAGTCGGCCACCATGGCCGCGCTCATGGTGAAGGCGGACAAGTACGCCAACGCCGACTCCGCCATGAAGATCCAGGTGGCGCTGCATGAGGCCGGCAAGGCGAAGCCGGTCCCTCCACAGAAGCCGGCCGGCGAAAGCAACCGGCAGCAGCACCACCAGAACAACAAGCGCAAGGTCGAGCAGCCGGCGCAACGTCACGACAACCGGCTCGTCGCGGCCGCCAAGCCCGCAGCGGACCCGGCAGCAAAGCATCGGCAGACCGGCAAGATGGCGTGGCAACCCGTCATGAGCTTTGAAGAGATGCTTGACGCCCCATGCAAGAACCACAGCGGCGCAAGACCTCCACGCACACACTTCGACAGTGCGCCATCACCAAGCGCATCATGAGGGGCGACGTTCCGCCTCCTCCGGCTTCGGCTCCTGCTCCGGGCGCGGGGCAGCCACCTCCGCCTCCACCGCCGCCTCCCGCCGGCGGCGCGATGCGGAACGATGCCTACCCGGACCAGAACGCGGCCTACGTCGTCTTCACCAGCCTCGGCGATGACAAGCGCAACGAGCGCCTCCTCTGGCAGGAGGTGAACACCGTCGTCCCGGCCAAGACGGATTTCATGCATTGGTCGGATTGCCTGATCACCTGGACCCGGGAGGATCACCCGGCAGTCATGCCGAGTCCGAGTGGTTACGCCCTCGTCCTCAACCCTACCATCATCGTCCGGCGCACCTGCAAGTTCTCCCGAGTCCTCATCGACAGCAGCAGCAGCATCAACATCCTCTACCGCGACACGATGATCAAGCTCGGCCTCAAGGCCGAGGACCTGGAGCCAACCCGGACCGTCTTCCACGGCATCGTACCCGCTCCTGTTCACCCATTGGCCGGGTCCGGCTCGACATCCTGTTCGGCGACGGCAGCCACTTCCGACGCGAACCGGTCTGGTTCGAGGTGGTGGACTTGTCCAGGGCGTATCATGCGCTGCTGGGCCGGCCCGCTCTCGTCAAGTTCATGACAGCCCCCCACTACGCGTACTTGAAGATGAAGATGTCGGGTCCCAAGGGCCTCATTACCGTCACCGGCGACTACCGCAAGTCTCTGGAGTGCACTCGAGACGGTGCCAAGCTGGCCGAGTCGCTGGTCATTGCCGAGGAGCAGCGCCAGCTCGACCGGATCATCGCCCTGGCCAGCGAGGCTTCCGACGCGTCGATCCCGACCCTGGACCCGCAGATGAGGTCGCCTTCAAGCCCTCCAAGGAAACCAAGAAAGTGAAGTTGAACCCGGAAGACCCCAGCTGCAGCAAGTACGTTGTCATAGGCGCCCGCCTCGACAACAAATAGGAAGGCGAGCTAGTCGACTTCCTCCGTGAGAATCGGGATATCTTCACATGGAGCCCCAAAGACATGCCGGGTATCCCGAGGAAGTATGCCAAGCACAAACTCCATGTCCGCAAGGACGCCAAGCCTGTCCGTCAACCCCTCCGTCGATTTTCCGAAGAGAAGAGAAGAACCATTGGTGAAGAGGTTGCCAAGCTCTTGGCGGCCTGCTTCGTAATGGAAGTGTTTCACCCTGAGTGGCTGCCCAACCCAGTCCTCGTCCTAAAGAAGAACAAGACCTGGCGCATGTGTATCGACTACACCAGCCTCAACAAGGCCTGTCCCAAGGATCCGTTTGCTCTCCCACGGATCGACCAAGTCATCGACTCGACCGCCGGGTGCGAGCTGATGTCCTTCATGGACGCCTACTATGGCTATCACCAGATCAAGCTGGACCCGGCCTATGCCCTGAAGACGTCCTTCATCACGCCCTTCGGGACGTACTGCTACATCACCATGTCGTTCGGGTTGAAGAACGCCGGCGCCACCTTCCAACGCTGCATGCAGAAATGCCTGCTACTGCAACTCGGCAAGAACATCCACGTGTACATGGACGATATCGTGGTGAAGACCAAGTAGCACCTCACGCTCCTCGACGATCTTAAGGAAACATTCGCCAACCTCCGCGAATACAAGGTCAAGCTCAACTCAGAAAAGTGCGTCTTCGGCGTCCCAGCCAGAAAGTTGCTCGGCTTCCTCGTCTCGGAACGCGGCATCGAGGCGAACCCAGAGAAGATCAAGGCCATCGAGCGCATGCGCAAGCCAACCCGGCTGCGCGATGTCCAAAAGTTCACAGGCTGCCTGGCTTTGGTCAGCCGGTTTCTAAGCCGGCTGGGCAAGAAGGCACTGCCCCTGTACAAGCTAATGAAGAAAACAAGCCCGTTCAAGTGGAACGGCAAGGCGGACGAAGCCTTCCAAGACCTCAAGCGCATGCTCTCCACCGCACCCGTCCTGGCCGCACCGACCGACAAGGAGCCGTTGTTGCTCTACATAGTCGCGACCTCGTGGGCGATCATCACGGTGCTGGTGGTCGAGTGACCGGAGAAGGGCAAGATCCAGGCCATCCAGCGCCCGGTCTACTACCTGAGCGAAGTGCTCTCCACCTCCAAGCAGAACTATCCGCACTACTAGAAGAAGTGTTACGGCGTGTACCTCACCGCCAAGAAGCTGAAGCAGTACTTTCAAGAGCACGTCATCACCGTTGTCAGCACGGCTCCGATCGGAGAAATCATTGGGTGCCGGGACGCCTCTGGCCGGGTCGCCAAGTGGACGATCCAGCTAGCCGGCCACACCATCCTCTATGAGCCCCGCACCATGATCAAGTCTCAGGCCCTGGCCGATTTCCTCGTCGACTGGACCGAGACCCAGTACCTGCCGCCGCCTCCCGACTCGACGCATTGGCGCATGCACTTCGGCGGGTCCAAGATGAGACTCGGCTTAGGGGTCGGCATCGTACTGTCATCTCCGAAGGGTGATTGACTCCGCTATGCACTCCAGATCCACTTCGCCGCCTCCAACAACGTCGCCGAATACGAAGCCCTTGTGCACAGCCTCCGGCTTGCCAAGGAACTCGGCATCCGGCGCATCCTATGCTACGGCGACTCGGACTTGGTGGTGCAGCAGTGCTCCGGCGAGTGGGACGCCCGCGACTCCAACATGGCAAGATACCGCTTCCTCATCCAGAAGCTGTTCGGATCCTTTGATGGTTGCGAGTTCCTCCACGTCCCGCGCACGGAGAACGAGGCAACCGACACGCTTGCCAAGATCGCCACGTCACGTCAAGCCATCCCGTCCGGCGTCTCCCTTGAGCACCTACGCAACCCGTCCGTCAAGCCGTCGCCGGACTCCGAGTCCATCCACGTCCCAGAAGATCCGGCCGCGCAGCAAGCAGGCCCGGTGTCTGCTGAACCCGGCCCGGGGACTGCTGAACCCGGCCCGGGGGCTTCTCAGCTCAACCCGGCCACCATCGCCCCGGACCCGGCCGTCGCGGTCACCAACCTGGAGGCTGCTCAACCCGGCCCAGGAGCCGTCGACTCGGAACCCACCCAGGTGGCCATCTTCACTGCCATCACGGCCCCATCTTGGGCCCTGTCGATATCAAAATAGCTGGAGAACGGGGTTCTCCCCATGGACGAGACCGAGGCTCGGCAAGTTCAGCGCTGGGCGTCCGCTACAGAATCATCAACAACGAGCTCGTCAAGCGTAGCTCTACCGGCATGTTCCAGCGCTGCGTCGAGCAGGACCGCGACATCAACATCCTCCTCGACATTCACCAGGGCGAGTGCGGGCACCATACCGCATCTCGATCCCTCGTGGCCAAGGCGTTCCGCCACAGCTTCTACTGGCCAACGGCCCTCGAAGACGCCGAGTCGCTCGTCCTCAAGTGCGAAGGATGCTAGCGCTTCAGCAAACGCAGCCACCAGCCCTCGTCAGCACTCCACACCATCCCGATCGTCTGGCCCTTCGAAGTCTAGGGACTCGACATGGTGGGACCCTTCAAAACCGCTCGAGGCGGCATGACGCACTTGCTGGTGGCAGTGGACAAGTTCACAAAATGGATCGAGGCAAGACCAATCAAGAAATTGGACGGGCCAACAGTCGTCCGGTTCATCAAGGACATAGTGGTGCGCTACAGCATGCCGAACAACATCATCACCAACAACGGCAGCAACTTCACCAAGGGCGCGCTCGAGCAATACTGCTCCGTCTCCGGCATCCGCCTCGACCTGGCCTCCATGGCACATCCGCAATCCAACGGGTAGGTCGAGCGGGCCAACGGACTCATCTTGTCCGGCATCAAGCCGCGACTCGTCGAGCCACTCGTCCGCTCACCCGGCAGTTGGCTCGACGAGTTGCCCGCCGTTCTCTGGAGTCTGCGCACAACACCAAACCGGTCGACCGGGTTCACCGCACTACTAGGAAAGGGCTATAGATGATAAGGCCACTAATGGCGCACCAGGCCTTTGGTGCGCCATTACTATATACTCCATGGTGCGCCATTAGTAATATATTACTAATAGCGCACCTCGTGCCTGGTGCGCCATTAGTAGTTTTGAAAAAAAATAAAAAAATTGTTACTCATGGCGCACCGTTGTACAGTGCGCCATTACTAGTTGACATAGTAATGGCGCACCAAAGACAACATGCGCCATTAGTAGTTTTGAAAAAAAAATGTTAGTAATGTCGAGCCCCACCACCCCTCGCCCCGTCGCCCCCCCCTCCCCTCGCCG
>NC_041389.1:551666492-551670309 GCF_002162155.2 Triticum dicoccoides
ATATTTTTTCATATTCATAAATATTTTCAAATAAAAAATTTGAACATATTCTTTAAAAAATTATTACTGTTTTTATAAAAAAATATTACTGTTATGATTTAAACAAGTTTGAACATATCTAAACATAAATAAATATCAAACAACATTTAAAATGCATAAAAAATATTGGGGATCCTGGGAATCGAACCCAGGACCTCCTAGTGTGTGTGTTGCGTGCTGACCAGTCGGGCTAGTGGGCGGGTTCTGATGTGGATTGGGTTAGGTGGAATATAACCTGAGTGCTCGAACTGTAATAAAAAAACATTCTAATGGCGCACCACTGCGGGGTGCGCCATTAGTAAGCTTCCCTCCCAGTCCACCTATTCCCCTCCCTCGCTAGATCCCCACTCGACCTAACTTTGCCCCCTCCGCCCTAACCGTACGCCGCCGCCGCGCCTGCACGCCCCCGTGCTCACCGTACCCAGCCGTGCTCGCTGCCCCCGCCGCACCCGACCACCACCGCCCCCAACGCCCCCTCCCCGAGCCGAGCGCCGCCTCCCTCGTCGTCCCCCCTCCGCCCGCGCCCGCGCCCTCGACATCCTCCCTTCCAAGCCTCGAGGGCACCCGCGTGGAACGGATCGGGCAAGACACAGAGACAGGCGAGTGGAGGAGCCCGCCGCGTGTCACCGGAGCTTCAACGCCCAGCCGCTGCCGGAGCTTCAACTCCGGCGTCTTCCTCCATTCCTCCATCCCCTCCCCAAGTGATTCCTCCCTTCTCCTCCACCCCCTCCCCTGCAAACCCTAGGGCCATGGCGGCAGGCTTCTTGCTCCTCAGTTCTACACGCATGGCTAGTTTAGATTGTTCTGCTGTTCACCCGTGTGTGTGCTAGTTTAGATTGTTCTATTGTTCCTGGTTTAGGGTCTCAATTGAATCAAAGTTAGACCTAATTGGGGTGTTAAAGTTGGTCGATCTTAATGTAAGTGAAATCATATCAGCTACTCTGAGTTTGTGATGAATCATTTTAAGAGTAGTTATATCTGACATGTTGAGTGGCTGTGCTTGGTGAATTTGAGATGCCTTTTCTTGCCAAAAAAAAGAAGATACAATTGATGTGGGCCTTGACCATTTGCACTGCAATTTAGGAAGGAACTTGTTACATGTACATGTCTGTAGCTTCAGTAATTATAAGTACCTTGTACCAAAATCATAAGCACGCTAGCCATATAATCCTTCAGAATTGTCTACAACAAGTAATAGAAAGAGCCAAGAGAGAGAACCTTATACACTGTTTCTGTTGATCTGTTTATAAATCCATTATACACTGGTTTATGAATCCATTGTAAATTGTTGGAACACACTATTGACATGGTGGAAATAGTAATAGTCGCTTGATCTGTTTCATCCCTGTATATATCATGCTCACTGAACATATTATAGTGAAAATTTAGTTTGATGCCATCAAATTCATTGAGTAATACTCTTGGCATTCTTGGAGATCTGCTAGTTTTTGGAAGTTTTTCTTGCTACAGTTAACTGAAAATGTTCAGTGTTCCAACCAGGTCAATTTGTTGTCAATTGCTTTGTAGTACTCAACCAGGTTTATGCAAAATGAAGATCAACCATGTTTATGTAATAGATCAAATTGAATAGATTATCTGCAGTAGATCAAACTGCAGTAGATTACTCAATATTCTTGCCATTTGTTGATAGGTTATAAATATTGACCATAAATAAGAATGAATATTGACCATTTGTTGCTGCTAGCACATGTTGAAGTGTACCTGATGATGCTTCTGTAGAAAATTCAATCTTCCTCCTCAGGCATGTGTTGTGTGACCTGACAAAATATAAATGTGTTGTGTGCAATGTGTTGGTAATTCAGTAAAGTCAAACAAGCACTGGATTTAGGCATGTTGCTTGCTGAAATTGTAGCAGAAACAACAACTATGGCTGAATGATGAACAGGTTATAGTGGTCAGATTAGTTAAGCAACAACAACTATTTTCAGTTTGTCTTATGGGTCATCTAAAAAAAGTTTTATTGGATCATTCTTGCTGACCACTCCTTGTGGTCAAACTCCTTGCTGACAACTGATGTACTTGTGAGATTCTTGTCCTTGAATCAAACTCCTTGCCCACAAGCACTTATTTGTTGTGCTTGTTGTCCAGCTTACTTTCATGCATATAGAGTGGTTATTTTTATGCATGTTTTATGAAATGTTGTAAGGGTACTAATTGGTCTCTTCTGCTGCTTATCAGAGATGGGGGGAAGCAGCCACCGCCGCTCTGCCACACCGCAGTATGAGTTGGATGCTTCCGAGTTCTTCAGTATCATACTTGGGACTTCAGTATCATCCATGACGCAGGTATATAAAACGAGAGATCTCCCCTTCACCCATCTCATTATGATATCTGTTGTTTGCTACATCACTCATTGTCCCAAACTGCAGAGGTTGCCTGACAGTTTTCTGAACATGCTGGGTGAAGATCCGCCAAATAATGTGAAGTTGTGACAGGCCGGCAGCGGGTTTCGCAGGCTGTGGGATGTGGAGTTGGTGATCAAGGAGGGCCACATGTACTTGTATCGTGGGTGGGAGAAGTTCTACCGTGCCTACGACCTGCGGCTAGGGTACTTCCTTCTCTTCAGGTACGACGACGACGCCAGCATGCTCACCGTGAAGGTGTTCAACGTTACTATGTGTCGCATGCGCTACACTGACAATGATGATGCCAGTATGTTCTGCCTCTTCTTATTCCTCTACATTTGGCTTTGTCTCGCATCGATTTTTAACGGTCATTGTTGCATTTGGATAGGCAATGGGAGCAGCAGCAGCAACACTGGCTACAGCCAAAGCAACAGAGATTATGGCTGTAGCAAAAGCAACAGCGATTCTGGCTTTAGCGAAAGCAGCAGCGATTCTGGCAGCAGCGATTCTGACAACAAGAAGGATGATCCGGACTGGAGTGGGGGATAAGAGGAGCAGAGTGGGGACGAGGAGCTGCAGGATGACGATGGGTATCAGGCTGAGGATGACCTAGCGCTGGTGGTGGCTTACCAAGGGCAAGAGATGGTGGTGGCTGACCATGGGCAAGAGATGGTGGTGGCTGACCATGGGCAAGAGATGCTGGTGGATGAGGATGACCTAGCGATGGTCGTGCCCGTCCTGCCTGAAGGTGGCCTCGCGATGGTGGTGGTGCCTGACAATGACCACGCACCAGTGGTGGCGCCGGCAATCCCACAGCTGGGCGACATGACCACGCCAATTGTGGTAGAAGACTACATCCCGCTGCCTCCACCGCCTCGCCGCTCTTGGCACATCAGGCTGGGGAAGGAGAAGGAGAAGAACAATGAGAACTGAACTATGTCAGGTATGTCAGATCTCAAAAATGATATTTATATACTTAGTTACCTATGTTATCTCTAATATGCTTAGTTTCCTATAGGTTAGCTTCATTTTAGCTAAGTTGGCTCTAATATGCTAACTTAGAGCTTATATGCTTAGGTTCCTATAGGTTAGCTCCAAAATAACTTATGTTAGCACAAAATGATCAAGTTTACATAATAAGCTTATAGTCTTCTTCTTATTCTTCTTCTTTTCCAAAATGACATAGGTTAGCTTCATTTTACCTAAGTTGGCTCTAATATGCTAACTTAGAGAGCTTATATGCTTAGTTTCCTATAGGTTAGCTCCAAAATAACTTATGTTAGCACCAAATGATCAAGTTTACATAATAAGCTTATAGTCTTCTTCTTATTCTTCTTATTCTTCTTCTTTTCCAAAATGACATAGGTTAGCTTCATTTTACCTAAGTTGGCTCTAATATGCTAACTTAGAGA
>NC_041389.1:551670708-551674722 GCF_002162155.2 Triticum dicoccoides
ACATAATAAGCTTATAGTCTTCTTCTTATTCTTCTTCTTTTCCAAAATGACATAGGTTAGCTTCATGTTACCTAAGTTGGCTCTAATATGCTAACTTAGAGAGCTTATATGCTTAGTTTCCTATAGGTTAGCTCCAAAATAACTTATGTTAGCACAAAATGATCAAGTTTACATAATAAGCTTATAGTCTTCTCCTTATTCTTCTTATTCTTCTTCTTTTCCAAAATGACATAGGTTAGCTTCATTTTACCTAAGTTGGCTCTAATATGCTAACTTAGAGAGCTTATATGCTTAGTTTCCTATAGGTTAGCTCCAAAATAACTTATGTTAGCACAAAATGATCAAGTTTACATAATAAGCTTATAGTGTTCTTCTTATTCTTCTTATTCTTCTTCTAGTATTCTTCTAGTCTTCTTCTTCTTCTTCTCTTCTTCTTCTTCTTCTTCTAACTTCTTGTTATCATTTTGCAGATTTGATTTAATTCATGGAAGCTTGCATGGATGGAGTGCTTCTTTTCCATTTGTGTTTTTATTTTGTATCAATGTGAAACTTTTGTGGATTGATGGATAACGGTGTTGGATGAACAATGTGAAACTTTTGTAATATGTAATGATGGAACTATGTGTTGGCTATGTATGTATATATGATGAAACTTGTGTGTTGGATATGATTGTTATATGGATGCTTGTTGTATATATATGTGTTGGATATCTCATATGTGAAATAGTGACATGAGATTAAGAAAAAACGAAAAAAAATAAAAAAAATTGTTACTAATGGTGCACTACCATGTGGTGCGCCATTAGTATAGCAGATACTAGTGGCGCACTTTGGGAAATACTAATGGCACACCAGTGGTGCGCCATTAGAATTTAATTCTAATGGCGTGATGCTAGTGGCGCACCAGTAGTGCGCCGTTAGAAGGCAAAACTGGTGCGCCACTAGCATGCCTTTTCCTCGTAGTGTCCCGTTCTTCCTCGTCTACGGATCTGAAGCCGTCATCCCGACCGACGTAGAGTTCGACTCGTCACGCGTCACGATGTACACCGAAGCAGAAGCAAGAGAAGCACGCGAAGACGGTGTCAACCTGCTCAAAGAGGCGTGCCTTCTGGCACTTAGCCGCTCGGCTATCTACCAGCAAGGCCTGAGGCACTACCACAGCAAGAAGATCAAGCCTCTCGCATTCCGCGAGGCGACCTCGTCCTCCGACTCATCCAAGAGCAGGCAGGCCAACACAAGCTGTCCTCTCCATGGGAAGGCCCGTTCATCGTGAGCAAGACTTTGCGTGACCGCAACGCCTACTACCTCATCGACGCATGCAAATCGAAGAAGCACAAGAGGGACACCGCCGGCAAAGAAACGACCCGGCTGTGGAACGCGGAACTCCTCCATCCATTTTACTGTTAGCCGCACGAACGTATGTATCAACGCCTTTTGTAAGCATATGAAACTATGGGGTCCCCGAACGAGACTCGAGGGCTGCCTTTTGCCGACCAATTTATTGCGTCCATATTTCACATCACTTTACTACCGAACCCAGTCGCCGGCTCGACTAGCTCGACCCGGGGGCTCGGGGGCTGGCCGGCTTGATCATCACCCCGTCGCTTTACTTGGTGATTCCTGATAAAGTTAGGATGTCGCGGTCCCCCACTTCACCCTAAAACCGCAGATCCAGCTCTGGCTGACGGCGGGCAAGCACAACGGGCTAAAGCTTCCCTACGATTCATACACTAAGTCAAAGCCGTCGGGTCGACCAACCTAGCCCGACGCTCGTCAACTAAGTTAGCCGCATGACCGGCTGCTCACCAACCGGCCAAGCCGGATTGCCGCCAGCCGGCCCAGTGGATGTTCCGCTCACGCTCAACGCTTCTAAGGACCCAACTCCTGCGGCCGCCTCTCGAAGAGCCGAACTCCTTGTCACGTACCGGAGCCTCGGCCGCCTGACTCGCGGGGGGGGAGTTTCAGAGAGGAGCAACGCATGAAATAAGTTCGAAAAAAAAGCAGAAGGCAAAAGGCAAATAAACACTCACAACATTTACACATAAATGTTTCAAGCAAAGGCCCACGGCCCGAGTTCATTACACCCTGAAAACCCCCAGTGGATGGGTGGACCTGGTACTTAATAGAATTTTCTACAAAGATTCTCAGGCATTCCCAGTGCCACATCGCGACGTCGACGGCTCCTCCCGGCCGGCCTCTGGGTCCAGCGAAGCACCGGTGTCCTCTTCGGCTTCCACGTTGCCGTAGACGCCCGTCTCCTCCGAGCTGCCCTCCGGGTCGCGAAGAAGCAAGCCGTAGTCGTCGCCATCCACGACCGCGCCATCTTCCGTCCGTTCCGGATGAAACTCGTCGTGGAAGGTGAACTCGGCGATATAGCTGGCCCGGGAGGCGATCCGGCCGGCCTGCTCCTGCAGCAACTGCTCCGAGCCAGCGCACTGACCCATCAGCGCGTCCACCTGAAGATCCGGATGCCAAGACAGCGCGATCCGGAGTGCCATCTCAGCACTGGCCCAGGCGGTGGAAACATGCCAGTCGCTAAGGCGATCCGGTCCCATCTCCAACCAGCGCGCCAGGCGCGAGAAGCTGCGCGGATGGACGGAGTCTGGCCACAAGGCCACCGTCATCGCGGTGCCGGCACGGGACAGCCGCTCCATCTGCGTCCCCAAGACCCGCAGCTGGGCCTCAGCAGCGGCAATGATCTCCGGGAAGGTCCAGGCCGTCATCGGATCCGTCCCGGACCCAACAACGTCGGTCGGATAGCGCTGATAGCGGACGGCTTTTTCCGCCAGCCGTTGCGTCTCCGGAAAGGCCCCTGCAGCCAAAAAAGAAGCAAGTCAGAAGAGCAACAAAGAAGAAAGGGCCGGGTCCTAACCCGGCAAACAACAAAGAAGCATCACTTACTAGAGAAAGACTCTTCCAGGTGTTGCGCCTCGAGCAACGTACCACGTCGCTCCTGCTCCAAGACACGGTCCCGCTCCCCGAGCGCCTTCTCCAGGTCGGCCGCCTTAGCAAGGGCCGCCTTCAGCTCGGCGTCCTTGTCTTCGGCCGCCTTCTCGGTCGCCTCACGGCGGCGAGCCTTGGCCTGGCGGGCCTCCTCGCCGTGGTGGCCTGCTCCCGTAGACGCTCTACCTCGGCCTGGAGCCGGCCCTTGTCGTCGACCAGCTGGCCGCGCTGTTGGTCCGCCTCGACCAGGGCATGCTGCGTCTCCACCACCTTGGCGGCCTTCGCCTTAAGAAGCTCCACCTCGGCCTCGAGGCGGCTCTTGTGACCCGCCAGCTGCTCGTGCAGCCGGTTGGCCTCGTCAAGAGACCGCCGGGCTGCGGCCGCCTCTGCCTTCGCCTGCGTTGCCTCGACGCGGAGACGGCCGGAATCAGCAACAAGCCGGTCATAGTGATGACCAGCCCGGAACAGCCGGGTCCGCCAAGACAGCACCTCGGCTGCGAAGAAGAAAAACTCAGCGGAAAGAAAGAAAAAGACAAGACCTAAGATTTGGCCCAACTGTTACACAGTTGGCCCAAATCCCGGGGGCTACACCCAGTGGGTGTGCTAGCGCGCCCCCACTAGAAGAAAAGAACACAACAAAGTACTTGCAGCGATGCGAAGCTCCTCCTCCTTGGCGGCAAGCTGCTCCTTGAGCTCCCGATGCTTTCCCAGGAGCCGGTTGAAGGCGGCAACCCGGAAGGCGTCAAGGTGCTGAAAAAGAAGACCAAAGTCAAGACAAGGCCAACGCTCCTAAGGTTCGACCCAACTACTACATAATTGGCCCGAACCTCGGGGGCTACACCCAGTGGGTGCACTGGCACACCCCCACAAAGATGAAATCACAAGAAAGCAAGAAGCAAAGAAGAACTTACCAAGACGGCGCGCTCCAAGTCGCGCATCCGCTCCATCTCGGCATGGGCAAAGGCCTCAAGCCGCTCTGTCCGACCTTGAAGGCGGTGGCTAATGGCGTCCAGCACCGCCTCCTCCTGGGTCTGGGGCCCAAAGACGGTCACGCCCCCGCTTCGCGCGGGC
>NC_041389.1:551675071-551743580 GCF_002162155.2 Triticum dicoccoides
GGACGGAGCACCAAGGCACGCCCACCGCTGGCCGCTTGCGACGCGGCCAGCACCTCCTCCGACGCCCCTCCCGGCATCATCACCTCCTCGGACGCCGGGACGCCCTGCGTCGCCACCTCAGGCACCGCCACCTGTGGTGCCTCCTCCACAACCGGCGGCGCTTCCGGCACCACAACCTGCGGTGCCTCCTCCAAAGCAACGTCGCCTCCACTGCCATCGGTCCCCGCGCGCTCGACCATGTCGGCCCGCGGCGGGGTTCCGTCCCCCACCTGCACGACCTCCCGGTCGAGGACCACCACCTCAGCCCGGCCTCCGCGGCCGCGCTCCCTCACTGTCGACGGCTCAAAAACCGTCGCCGCCACCACCGTGCCCTCCGGCATCTCGCGCCAGGCCGGCTTTGCGCCGCCTCGCGCCCATGCCGCCACTGCGTCGGTCCAAGCCCGAACCGACGCCGCCTCCAACTCCGCCTCGGCCCGGTTCCTGTCCCGTCAGGCCAAGGCCTCGGCGTCATCCGGGTCCAGGTCGAGGTCCGAGTTGCCCCGTCCCTCCTCCCCAGCCAGGGAGGCGAGGTCCGACCAGCTCCTATGGAATGCGGCCCCCTTGATGGTCGCGGCCTCCGCCGCCGCCCTCGCCAGCGCGATCGGAGACCTGAAGAAAAAGAAGAATGAGCAAGCAAAGACAAGGCTGGACCAAGAAATCAGGGCGCAAGCAAGAATCAAGACTTACCCCGACAAGACTGGGACCGGGGTCGTCTTCCCATGCCTCCTCTTGGTTAGCCTCCCAGGCTCGGCCGGATCCGCCGTGCGCTTCGAGGCCCGGGGTCGTGGCGCGACGCTATCCTTCCCGTGTGGGCGACTCGGCGCCGCCCCATGCGAGGACCCGGCTCCGCCCGCCTCGCTGCCTCCCCCGCCCAACGCCGCTACATCAACAACTGGCGTCAGCGTCGACTACCCCGCAACACGCCCAAACGATCCAAGACAAATAAAGAAGAGAAAGACTCGAAGCTTACCCGCGCGACGCCCAGCGCCGGCGTCGGACTCGGCCACCTCCTCGACATCATGAGTCGCGGGCTCCTCTGGTGCCACCGGCGCCACCTGCAACGGAGCCCGGGCGTAAGGGTGCCGGCTCGCATTTAGAAGAATCTCCCGCGACGCGTCGGGACAAAGGAGAAGATGCACGGCGGAAACGTAGCAAGACCAGATGCTCACCTACGGCGCCGGGTTCGCCTGGCTATACGGCGCCTTGCCGAATCGCCAGTCCTCTCCAAGGTTGGCCTTGGAAATTTCATTCACGCCTCACGCGACCTGCTCCGCAGAAAGCCGGGTGGATCCCATCCGGTTGGGATCCTGAAGCCCGATCATCTCGCTGATGAGGCAGGAGAGCCTCTGAAGCGGGAGGACCCGGCAGGTGATGAACGCAGCAAGGAGGTCAGTGCCAATGAGCCCCTCCCGCATCCTCATCACCGTGACCCGCTCGCAGAGGTTGACGATCTCCTGCGACGGGCGCCGGAGCGAATAGCCCTAGTTTGTTTTCGCCCGCGGCGGCGCGACGACAAAGAGGGGAAGGTTGATATGGTCCGCGCCATGGTTGCGGACATAGAAGAAGGAGTTCTGCCACTTCTTGGCAGAATCCTCGAGCGGGATCTTAAGGAAGTCCGCCCCCGACCGCTTCGAGATGACGGCGGCCCCGCAGTCGGCGAACTCCCCGGCCGACGGGCCCTGCTGCTTCAAGGAGAAAAAGCGCGCCCAGAGATCGATGGTGGGCTCGACCCCTAGGTACCCTTCGCACAGGGTCATGAAGCCAGAGAGCTGGACGATGGCGCCGATGCCAAGATGGTGCGGCTGGAGCCGGAAGAACTCCAAGAACCCACGGAAGAAAGTGCTTGCCGGCAACCCGGAGCCGTGTTCAAAATGTGTGAGGAAGACGACGTGCTCCTGCCCCTCGGGCCGGGGCCTCTGCTCGCCGTGCGGCAGACAGACACCGACGTCTGTCTCCTGCGGCAGGCGCCGCGAGGACTGAAGGTAGGTGATGTCGTTGGGGGAGACGGTCGAGCCCATCCAGGAGCCCGACGGCAGCGACATCACCGAAAGAAGAAGAGGAAGAAGGACAACGGAGAAGGTCTCTGCTCAAGGCCACGGGCGCAGTTGTGCGTCGGTGGCAAGAAGCAGAGCGAGAGCAGGGGGATAGGAGGGTGCGAGCGAGAATAATGTCCGCCGCCCCCTTGCCGCCCACAATTTATAACCCCCGGTTCAAACGTGGGGGAGTGGTATCGTATGCACGCGCTCATTCCACTACCCCGCAATAAGTGCGCACGTACACACGCACTAACTGCGCAGGGAAGTGCAACCGGCCCCCAGACGCTGCAATAAATCCGCACGCGTGGCCAAGGGCGCGCGGCGGCAGGCCCCGGCCCGTCGCCCAGTCCCGTCACGCACATGGCCTGTCAGGCCCCTCCGACTTCCAGGCACCACGTGGCGCCTGCACGAAGCCCGAGGGATCGCCTCAAGATTCGATGGACTCCTTGGTTCCCGCCACGGCCGGGATGCCGCGATCCGGTTCCGAGAAAAACCGGCACACAGTGGGTGTCGCCGGACCCGGCGTTCGTAGATTCCGCCTTGCTCAAGTGGGAAGCCGCGAAGGCCCACTCATCCGAAGATGGTGGACCTTCACAGCTTTGGGGACTACTGTCGGGGGGATGAACCCCAGGCAGGCAACAGAACCCGGATCTATTTCAAAAACAGTGGGGCCCGTATCGCCCCACAAACCGACGTGCGCCAGGCCGGGTCGCTCGACCCGGCAAGGCGCGCAACCCGGCCAAGACCCTCGACTCGGCAAGGTACGTCGACCCGGCCGCAGCGGCTGGCAGAAGGCAACTCAGCCCGGCGCAACCTTGGCTTCCCCAGCAAGCCAACCCACCCGTGGCGTCCACGGCAACCTAGCCACGGGTCAGCTCCCATCCCATCTAGGCCGTATGATGGGGCGAGACCTCAATCACCGATGACCAAGACTACAGTGCCCCCGCCCATGCCTGTGGTCAGCCGAAGCGTGGCAATAGTGCCCCTTACCTACCCGCTGACCAGGGCTGGCACAGTAACAGTGTTCCCGTCCTCACCGCTGACGACAGCAAGCGGCAGCCTGACGGAAAACACTGTGCGCGGCTCGACTCAGCCACGCCATGACGATCGACAAGACGGCGCACAGTCCCCCTAGGCATGCGGGGCCCGCACCTAGGGGAACCAGGCGAACCACAAGCTCCCAAGCGGGACCCAGCCCGGAACCCCGGACACCGACAATACGGACCCACCGACTCGGCATATTACCATTGTAAACCTGGGTGGGTTGATCTATAAAACCCCCCAGGAGTCCACGCCTACAGGGGCATATGATATGTGAGATCCCCGGTATGCAAAGCCATAGGAGATAAAGCAAGCAAGCAAGATAGGACTAACCACAACATAGCAACACCAGAGAGAAGGAGCAGCCCGAGCCTTGGCCAGCCTCCTTCCTCCTCCATACAGCTCCACGAGCGACATTGTACTATCGACCATCCAACTAAACTCGGCAGGACTAGGGGTGTTATCTCTCCGGAGAGCCCCGAACCTAGGCATGTCCGGCGTCCCGCGCCCGCGCATATCAACCTCGCCTCTGAAGCCCACCAGCGCCCTCGAGCCTCCTCCTCTCTTTAGCCATCCCTTGGCATCTGCTGTGCGCCCACCAAGACAAGCATAAACCCGAGTAAGGGGGTTGTTGCGTATGGGATAAAGGGGACTTGATGCTTTAATGCTATGGTGGGGGTTTACCTGAATGATCTTTAGTAGTTGCGGATGCTTGCTAGAGTTCCAATCATAAGTGCATATGATCCAAGAAGAGAAAGTATGTTAGCTTATGCATCTCCCTCATATGAAATTGCAATGACGACTACCGGTCTTGTTAACGACTGCCTAGGATAATTTCGCACACCTACCCATCATTATTCTACACTCGTTATTTATAATATTTAGTGATATATTCTAACTTTAGGATAACATCACCTAATTTTATGTTTTAGCTCTCTGATATCATGCAAAGTTATCCTCTTCATACCCACAACGTAGTTTTATTTGTTGTTTCTAGTTGGAAGCAAACGTTCAATGTACGTAGAGTCGTATCAGTGGCAGATAGGACTTGAGAGAATATTGATCTTACCTTTAGCTCCTTGTGGGTTCGACACTCCATACTTATCACTTCCACCATTTGGAATTGCTACCATGATTCCCTGCACTTGGGGATTATCAAGCTATTTTCTAGCGTCGTTGCCGGGGAGCAATTGCATGGGGTTGATATTCTCGTGTGTGCTTGTTTGCTTTTTTCACTAAGTAGATTTTGTTTTCCCTTTTTGTTTCTGTTTAGTTGTGGGTGAAACATACAAAAAAAATTAAAAGAATGAAAATACAAAAAAAATTACTTGCCTCTCATGCCTAAAAAGTTTTTTCAATAAGAGAAGTGATTGGAAGGTTATGCATTGGAGAAGTGAGGGTCGACCTTGAACACTTGTGTTCATGCTCATGGAAACAATGTAAAAGTTTTCATGGAAGCTTCTCTAAAAATAATTATCCCTTGTATATATCCATTGTATTAAAAAAATAATGTGCCAAGCTTTGGTTTTAGGATGATTAGATTGCTTGTTTACTTTATGCAGTACAAAACAGAAACTTTGGCTGTAGCGCGTGAATTTACATTTTTTACTGGAAAGTCAAATGGGTCTGAAACTTTTTGCACATTACTTCTGTACAAATTTTTTAAAATTTTCATATTTTTTTAGAATTTTTGGAGTTACATAAGTATACTAAACTTCCAGATTACTATAGACTGTCCTATTTTTGACACATTCTGTTTTCTATGTGTTGTTCGCTTATTTTGATGAATCTATGGGTAGTATCGGGGGGTATGAACCATGGTGAAGTTGGAATATAGTAGATATAGTTCTAATATGAAATTGGAATAAGTTTGCAACAGTACCTGAAGGTAGTGATTTGCTTTATTATACTAACGGATCTCACCAAGTTTTTGTTAAAGTTTTGTGTGGATAAAGTGTTCGAAGATTGAGGAGCTATCAATATGAGAAGAATAAAGAGAGGCAAGAGTTCAAGCTTGGGGATGCCCAAGGCACCCCAAGTAAATATTTCAAGGATACTCAAGCATTTCAGCTTGGGGATGCCCCGGTTGGCATCCCATCTTTCTTCTTCAACAATTATTGGTATACCTCGGTTTTTGTTTTGTTCACATGATTTGTGTCCTTCGTGTTTTTGTTTTTTTTTCTTTAAGAACCATGCTAGTATGAGATAGCCCTTCGTTGATTTATAGAATACTTCATGTGCTTCACTTATATCTTTTAAGTATGATCTTATAGAATTGCTCTTTGTGCTTCACTTAAATATTTTGAGTATGGTTTTATAGAATGCTTCATGTGCTTCACTTATATATTTTGAGCTTGGATATTGGTTAGTCTATATTAATTGTAGAATGCTCAATGAACTTCACTTATATCTTTTGGAGTATGAATAATACTATAATCTAAAGTGGGGTTGGAAGAGTGTCAACTTTAGGAATTAGTGATCCCACTATTTTGGAGGGTGTTGAATCTTAGTGTGATATTTATGAAAGTGGATTTGGAAGAGTGTTAACTTTAGTTAGTAATGATTCCACTATTTCGGAAGAGGTTCCAATTGATTATGAGAGCAAAGCTGCTATTTATGATGATTATTGTGATGACATGTATGCTATAAAGAATAATGTTGACCATGAAACTTGTCATCATGATTTTAATTTTCAATTGGATTATGCCTGACATGACCATTATTCTGTTGAGTTTGCTCCCATTATTCCTAATGAGAAGAATTTTTCTTATGTGGAGAGTAGAAAAATTTCTATGCTTGTAGATCATGAAAAGAATGCTTTATGTGATGGTTATATTGTTGAATTCATTCATGATGCTACTAAAAATTATTATGAGGGAGGAATATATGCTTGTAGGAGTTGCAATAATATGAAGTTTCCTCTCTATGTGCTTAAAGATTTGAAGTTATACTTGTTTTGCCTTCCTATGCTAGTTGATCCTTGTTCCTATAAATTGTGTGATCACAAAATCCCTAGTCATAGGAAGTGGGTTAGGTTTAAATGTGCTAGTCATATCCTTCATGATGCTCTCTTTATGTTTCAATTCTTATCTTTTATGTGAGCATCATTGAAATCATCATGCCTAGGTAAAAGGCATTGAAGAAAAACGCTTGTTGGGAGAAAATACAATATCTACCCTTACTATTTGTGTGTGTTTACATGATTAATCTATTGTAATAATCATGTTTTATAGCTTTTGTTTCAATAAAGTGCCAAGTAAGACCTTTGGGAAGACTTGGGTGAAAGTTAATATAATCTTGCTGTAAAAAACAGAAACTTTGCACTCACGAGATTAGCTTTAATTTTGCACAGAAGAGTGCTTTTGAGTTGATTCTTTTTTCAGAAGATTAATAGACAAATTCCTCACGTCCACCAATTTATTTCATAATTTTTGGAGTATCAGAAGTATGGTTGCTGTTCAGATCATTACAGACTGTTTTGTTTCTGACAGATTTTGTTTTCATTGCATAGTTTGCTTGTTTTCTAGTTTCTATGGCTTATATTTCTCAATATAAATTGTAGAAATGATATGGTACAGTAGGCATTGTGTGAGAACAATTATGAACCTTGTCTTTGACAGTACCAAAGTGAATGGTTTACTCTTTATCATACTAACCTATCTCACGAAGTTCCGTCAAGTTTTGTGTGATTGAAGTTCTCAAGCTTTGGGTGAGATATTGATATGAGGATAATAAGGAGTGGAAAGGCCCTAAGATTGGGGATGCCCAAGGCACCCCAAGGTAATATTCAATGAAGACCCAAGCGCCTAAGCTTGGGGATACCCCGGAAGGCATCCCCTCTTTCGCCTTCAAAACTATCGGTATACCTTACTCGGAGCTATATTTTTATTCGTCACATGATACGTGTTTTGCTTGGAGCGTATTTTCAGTTTTACTTGCCATTTCAATAAAACCATTGGATCTGGAATCTTGAATGAAAAAGAATCCACCCATGGCTAGTTAATTATTTGACTACTCAGTGTTCTTCACTTATATCTTTTGGAGTAGCTTGTCATTTACTCACGCGCTTCACGTATATCCTATGAGTAAATGGTTGAATGAATTGAATATCATAAATCTGAATTTATATATGTTTCATATGCTTATAACATGGGGAGTAATGACTTCACACATAATAAGTATAGGTAGTAAACTTATTGAAAGTTAGCAAACGCAGAATTGGTCACTTGAACAATTCATGAAAGAATATTCAAGGAAGAGAGATTTCACATATAAATATACTATCTTGGACATCTTTTATAATTGTGAGCACTCATTAAAATATGACATGCTAAAATGGTTATGTTGGACAAGGAAGACAACTTAATGGGTTATGTTTTCCTATATCCGAAATGTTATATTGTCTTGGATCATCCAACATGTTGAGCTTACCTTTCCCTCTCATGCTAGCCAAATTCTTTGCACCAAGTAGAGATACTACTTGTGCTTCCAAACTTTCCTTAACCCAGTTTTGCCATGAGAGTCCACCATACCTACCTATGGATTGAGTAAGATCCTTCAATTAAGTTGTCATCGGTGCATGCAATAAAATTTGCTCCTTAAATATGTATGATCTATTAGTGCGAAGAAAATAAGCTTTATACAAACTTGTGATAGGGAAGAAATAAAAGCGACGGACTGCATAATAAAGGTCTTTATCACAAGTGGCAATATAAAGTTACGTTCTTTTGCATTAAGATTTTTGTGCATCCAACAATAGAAGCGCATGACAACCTATGCTTCCCTCTACGAAGGGCCTATCTTTTACTTTTATCTTCTACCCTTATACAAGAGTCATGGTGATCATCACCTTTCCTTTTTACACTTTTTCCTTTGGCAAGCACTTTGTGTTGGAGCGATCCGGATATATATATATATATATATATATATATATATATATATATATATATATATATATATATATATATATATATATCCACTTGGATGTAGGTTTTCATAAATTATTATTGTTGACATTACCCTTGAGGTAAAATGTTGGGAGGCGAAACTATAAGCCCCTATCTTTCTCTGTGTCCGATTAAAACTTTGAACCCATAAATACCACATGAGTGTTAGCAATTGTGAAAGATTAAATGATAGTTGATTATGTGGAGTTTGCTGAATCAAAGCTCTTACATAGACCCTTCCCGAAAATAAGATGAATTGCAATTTTTTGATGACCAAGAGCACGGTTTGTTAGTTTTCAAGAAAGTTTATGATCTATACTTTAACATGTGAATAGCTTGTTACTTGATCATGAGAAGTCTCATGAGTTGAGATACTGTTACGATATATAATGATGCTAGAAAAAGTGATTGGAACTATCATTGATCAAACTTATGCACTTGCTAGCATTCACACTTCATAAATTATTTCTTTTATCATTTACCTACTCGAGGACGAGCAGGAATTAAGCTTGGGATGCTGATATGTCTCCAACGTATCTATAATTTATGAAATATTGATGCCATGTTTATAATAGTTTTATATGATTTTGGTATGATTTGATTAGAACTAACCCGGACTGACGTTGTTTTCAGCAGAACTACTGTCATGTTGTTTTTGTGCAGAAATAAAAGTTCTCGAAATGCGATGAAAATCAACAGAGAATTTTTCTGGAAAATATAAAAAAATACTAGAACAAAGAATTACCGAAGGGGGGGCCCGTGGGCCCCACGAGGGTGGAGGGCACGCCCTTATGCCTCGTGGACTTCCCATGGCCCCCCTGACTTTTTCTTGACGCCAATCTCTCCTATAAATACCCAAACCTCTAGAAAATAACCTAGATCGGAAGTTCCCCCACCGCAAGCCTCTGTAGCCACGAGAAATCAATCTAGGCCCTCTCTGGCACTCTGCGGGAGGGGGGCCATCATCACCGGAGGCCATGGAGGAGGATCTCGGAGGGGCCATCATCGCATGAAGGCCAAGGACCAGAGGGAGAACCTCTCCCCATCTAGGGGGGAGGCCATGGAGGAGGAAGCACGAGGGGGAGAACCTCTCCTCCTCTCTCTTGGGGGCGCCAGAGTGCCATCGGAAGGGGAATCATCGCCGTGGTGATCGTCTTCATCAACATCACCATCCTCATCTCTTTTACGTTGTCCACTCTCCCGCACCCCGCTGTAATCCCTACTTGAACATGGTGCTTTATGCCACATATTATGATCCAATGATGTGTTGCCATCCTATGATGTTTTGAGTAGATATCCTTTGCCTTTGGGTTGATTGACGATCTAGATTGGTATGAGTTGTATGTTTTATTTTGGTGATGTCCTATTGTGCCCTCCGTGTTGCGCAAGCGTGAGCAATTCCCGCTGTAGGGTGTTGCAATATGTTCATGATTCGCTTATAGTGGGTTGCTTGAGTGACAGAAGCATAAACCCGAGTAAGGGGGTTGTTGCATATGGGATAAAGGGGACTTGATGCTTTAATTCTATGGTTGAGTTTTACCTTAATGATCTTTAGTAGTTGCAGATGCTTGCTAGAGTTCCAATCATAAGTGCATATGATCCAATAAGAGAAAGTATGTTAGCTTATGCCTCTCCCTCATATGAAATTGCAATGACGACTACCGGTCTTGTTAATGATTGCCTAGGATAATTCCGCACACCGACCCATCATTATTCCACACTCGCTATTTATAATATTTAGTAATATATTCTAACTTTGTGATAACATCACCTACTTTTATGTTTTAGCTCTCCGACATCATGCAAAGTTATCCTCTTCATATCCACAACGTAGTTTTATTTCTCGTTTCTAGTTGGAAGCAAACGTTCGGTGTATGTAGAGTCGTATTAGTGGCAGATAGGACTTGATAGAATATTGATCTTACCTTTAGCTCCTTGTGGATTTGACACTCCATACTTATCACTTCCACCATTGGGAATTGCTATGATGATTCCCTGCACTTGGGGATTATCAAGCTCTTTTCTGGCGCCATTGCCGGGGAGCAATTGCGTGGGGTTGATATTCTCATGTGTGCTTGTTTGCTTTCTTCACTAAATAGATTTTGTTTTATATTTTTGTTTCTGCTTAGTTGTCAGTGAAACATACAATTTTTTTAAAAGAATGAAAATACAAAAAAAATTACTTGCCTCTCATGCCTAAAAAGTTTTCCCAATAAGAGAAGTGATTGGAAGGTTATGCATTGGAGAAGTGAGGGTCGACCTTGAACACTTGTGTTCATGCTCATGGAAACAATGTAAAAGTTTTCATGGAAGCTTCTCTGAAAGTAATTATCCCTTGTATGTATCTATTGTATTATAAAAATAATGCGCCAAGCTTTGGTTTTAGGATGATTAGATTGCTTGTTTACTTTGTGCAGTACAAAAACAGAAACTTTGGCTGTAGCGCGTGAATTTACATTTTTTACTGGAAAGTCAAATGGGTCTGAAACTTTTTGCACATTACTTATGTACAATTTTTTTAAATGGTCATATTTCTTTTATAATTTTTGGAGTTATAGAAGTATACTAAACTTCCAGATTACTACACACTATCCTGTTTTTGACAGATTCGGTTTTCTATGTGTTATTTGCTTATTTTGATGAATCTATGGGTAGTATCGGGGGGTACGAACCATGGTGAAGTTGGAATATAGTAGATATAGTTCTAATATGAAATTGGAATAAGTTTGCAATAGTACCTAAAGGTAGTGATTTGCTTTATTATACTAACGGATCTCATAAAGTTTTTGTTAAAGTTTTGTGTGGATGAAGTGTTCGAAGATCAAGGAGCTATCAATATGAGAAGAATAAAGAGAGGCAAGAGTTCAAGCTTGGGGATGCCCAAGGCACCCCAAGTAAATATTTCAAGGATACTCAAGCATTTAAGCTTGGGGATGCCCCGGCTGGCATCCCATCTTTCTTCTTCAACAATTATCGGTATACCTTGGTTCTTGTTTTGTTCACATGATTTGTGTCCTTTGTTTTTTTTCCTTTAAGAACCATGTTAGTATGAGATAGCCCTTCATTGTTTTATAGAATACTTCATGTGCTTCACTTATATCTTTTAAGTATGATCTTATAGAATTTCTCTTTGTGCTTCACTTAAATCTTTTGAGTATGGTTTTATAGAATGCTTCGTGTGCTTCACTTATATATTTTGAGCTTGGGTATTGGTTAGTCTATATTAATTGTAGAATGCTCCATGAACTTCACTTATATCTTTTGGAGTATGAATAATACTATAATCTAAAGTGGGGCTGGAAGAGTGTCAACTTTAGGAATTAGTGATCCCACTATTTTGGAGGGTGTTGAATCTTAGTGTGATATTTATGAAAGTGGATTTGGAAGAGTGTTAACTTTAGTTAGTAATGACTCCACTATTTCGGAAGAGGTTCCAATTGATTACGAGAACAAAGCTGCTATCTATGATGATTATTGTGATGACATGTATGCTATAAAGGATAATGTTAACCATGAAACTTGTCGTCATGATTTTAATTTTCAATTGGATTATGCCTCACATTACAGTTATTCTGTTGAGTTTGCTCCCCCCCCCCTCTCCAGATTGTAATCCAGAGGAAGATATCTGTTCTGAGGCGGATTCAAACGCAGCTGACCACTCCTATTTACGCCGCAAGGTGTTTGCTCTACCTTGGCATGATGTTGTTAGTCATATCATGCATATGTTGCCTTGCAGTGCCTACTTTCGACATCATATATATCATCTGCTTAGTTTAGACATGTTTTGTAATGCCACCTGTTTAGTTTCTATATCATATATGGGAATTAGGCAGTCTCATGTCTTTTAGCCAAATATAATATATGTGAAATGTGCAATGACATTCTGTTTAACCAGGCATCATATATTTGAATGATATCTTGCCCATATTTTTCTTCATTACATTTCCATTTGTCGACAATGTTTGCACATTAAACTACTCTTCCTGTGAATCAGTCATTTGGGTGGAAGATGGAAAAATCTAGAGTGAAAACAAGGCCTTTAGAGCAGACAGTGCTACTGTTGAAACAGACCTCTTCTTGGGTCCCGATAGCTCCTCGGAGATGGATTCAGAGATAGATGACCAGTCCTATTCCCCCACCAAGGTGTATGCTCTAACTTGGCACAGTTATACTGCTCATATCATGTATCTGGTGTCTTGCATTGCATAGTTTAGACATCATATACACAATATTCAACACCATGTTCTTAGTTCAGACATCATATATGTGAATGCCCTATGCTTAGCATATAAATCACATATGTGAATTAAATCATGCGTTCCTGATTACTTAGATAACATATATGTGAATTATGTCACGCGATCCTGTTTAGTTATTCATCATATCTTTGAATTATGTTATGCTATGCTATCCAATTTAGATAGACATCATATATGTGAAATTATGTCATGCTATCTGTTTTAGTTACACAATATACATGTCAACTATTTCATGCCCTCTTTTTTCCACACTATCTATTGCATCTGTCTCTCATACAATGTCTGTACATTCAACTATGTTTCCTATTTATCGACCATTTGAATTGGAGCGGGTGATGCCAATATCTATGGAGTAAAAACACGGTCTTCAAATAAAATAGTGCTACCTCTTGGTGGAGATAGCACCCCGGTTGTACATAGACGAGAACCAACCCTACCACACATAACCCAGACTCTCGCAGATTGTACCCCTACTACGATGGACAGAGAACCAGCTTCACCCAATCTAACCCCAACCCCAGCAGATAGTAACCCACTTCCTGTTGACACAGCACCATCTCCACCACAGAGCTCCCAAACAAGAGCAGTTAGTAAGGAAGCTCCAGTGCCCAAAGTGCCAGTACTACCATGGCGAACCCCAACTCCACCTGTTAGTACACCTATTCCTGTGGAGGAAGCAAACCAGCCAGTCGTAGTTTAGCATTTATCGCATTTGATGTTGTTAAATCCTATGTGCGTATCTTCCCATCATGGAAATATTATACTGAAGATGAAGGAAAATGTCAGTTGTAGGTGTTTGTCTAGGAGTTATGTGTAAGTAATGCTATTCATGACAATTACTTTGCTTTGTCCCATACATTCTACCTCCATGGTGGTTATAATACAATAAATTTTCCCATTTTTCTCTATAGAGAAGGACCGATTTGGAAACTCAGGATGAGGTAACCTGTGCTAATACCTCTGCTATCTTCAAGAATGCTTGGTGGCAGTATCGGAATTACCTGAAGAAAACACACTTCACTGGCAAAGAAACTAGTCAAATTCCCTTACGTTCTCCTGAGACACATTTCCTGGACGATGACTGGGAACGCCTTGTTCTGTACTGGTCCCGAACCAAGAATGTGGTAAGGTCTATGAGCTCATTTTCTATTTTTAAGTACTATAGTCTTGCGTCTTACTGCACTCTGTTCATGTAGAACAAGTGCTTAAACCTGAAGAACTAGTGTTCTCATTTAAGATTCCATTGCTATCGTGCATACTCCTTTGCTCTTGTATCACTGTATTTACTCATACGAACTTATTTTTAAATTGAAGGATCCAATCGAAACTCCAATGGCACAACAGGTATGTTCACGCATGTTTCTTTAACAGGTTTGCTCTTATCAATATCTCTGTTGATTTCAATTTCAATTGTGTATACAGTTGACTTCTGCTACCTCTCAAGCATGTGTTGGTTTTCCCTTGAAGAGGAAAGGGTGATGTAGCAAAGTAGTGTAAGTATTTCCCTCAGTTTTTGAGAACCAAGGTATCAATCCAGTAGGAGGTTACATGCAAGTCGCCTCGTACCTACACAAACAAATAAGAACCTTGCAACCAACGCGATAAAGGGGTTGTCAATCCCTTCACGACCACTTGCAAAAGTGAGATCTGATAGAGATAATAAGATAAATATTTTTGTTATTTTTATGATATAGATTGGAAAGTAAAGATTGCAAAATAAACGGAAGTAGAAATAGTAAATTGATAGGAAAATAATATAATGGAAGATAGACCCGGGGGCCATAGGTTTCACTAGTGGCTTCTCTCAAGATAGCATAATTTACAGTGGGTGAATAAATTACTGTCGAGCAATTGATAGAAAAGCGAATAATTATGAGAATATCTAGGCATAATCATGTATAGGCATCACATCTGCGACAAGTAGACCGGAACAATTCTGCATCTACTACTATTACTCCACACATCGACCGCTATCCAGCATGCATCTAGAGTATTAAGTTCATAAGAACAGAGTAACGCATTAGGCAAGATGACATAATGTAGAGGGATAAACTCAAGCAATGTTATATAAACCCCATCTTTGTATCCTTGATGGCAACAATGCAATACGTGCCTTGCTGCCGCTGTCACTAGGAAAGGACACCGCAAGATTGACCCAAAGCTAAGCACTTCTCCCATTACAAGAAAGATAAACCTAGTAGGCCAAACTAAACCAATAATTCAAAGAGACTTGCAAAGATAACAAATCATACATATAAGAATTCAGAGAAGAACCAAATATTGTTCATAGATAATCTTGATCATAAACCCACAATTCATCATATCTCGACGAACACACCGCAAAAAGAATTACATCGAATAGATCTCCAAGAAGATCGAGGAGAACTTTGTATTAAGATCCACAGAGAGAGAAGAAGCCATCTAGCTAATAACTATGGACCTGAAGGTCTGTGGTAAACTACTCACACATCATCGGAGAGGCTATGGTGTTGATGTAGAAGCCCTCCGTGATCGATTCCCCCTCCAGCGGAGCGCCGGAAAAGGCCCCAAGATGGGATCTCACGGGTACAGAAGGTTGCGGCGGTTGTCGGTGTCAAAACCGGCGGATCTCGGGTAGGGGGTCCCGAACTGTGCGTCTAGGCGGATGGTAACAGGAGACAAGGGACACGATGTTTTACCCAGGTTCGGGCCCTCTTGATGGAGGTAAAACCCTACGTCCTGCTTGATTGATATTGATATTGTGGATGTTTACAAGAGTGGATCTACCACGAGATCAAGGAGGCTAAACCCTAGAAGCTAGCCTATGGTATGATTGTAATGGTTGTTGTTGTGTCCTACGGACTAGAGCCATCCGGTTTATATAGACACCAGAAAGGGCTAGGGTTACATAGAGTCGGTTACAATAGTAGGAGATCTACGTATTCGTATCGCCAAGCTTGCCTTCCACGCCAAGGAAAGTCCCATCCGGACACGGGACAAAGTCTTCAATCTTGTATCTTCATAGTCTTGGAGTCCGGTCGATGATGATGATAGTCCGGCCGATGATAGTTCGGCCGATAATGGTAGTCCGGCTATCCGGACACCCCCTAATCCGGGACTCCCTCAGTAGCCCCTGAACCAGGCTTCAATGACGATAAGTCCGGCGCGTATATTGCTTGGCATTGCAAGGCGGGTTCCTCCTCCGAATGATAGAAGATTGTGAACACCAGGATAGTGTCCGGCTCTACAAAATAAATTCCACATTCCACCGTAGAGAGAATAATATATACACAAGTTCAATCTGCTGACGTTTTTTGCGGCATGACGTCACGCCACTACCAAGCCATTACTTGAATCGTTTTTTACTCTACCACCTCAGCGCATTTAGCGAAGCGGTTTCCTTGGCATGTCTTGTCGAAGCAGAGATCGTGTTCCCCCTTAATCCGGGATTCTCATCAATACGGACGTGGGTAACCCAACCGCGCCATTGATGGTGACGCTTGGGGGATAAGCGAGTTTTACCAGGCCGGTGGGGGACGCGTAGACTTCGCCCGCCCATATAAGGGATAATGATTCACCTTTTCACCTACGCCTTCTTCCTCCTTCGCTTATCCATCTCCGTGCACTCGAGCTCCAGCGCCCAAGCCCGCACATCTCGTCTCAACCTTCCCCAGTCATGTCTGGAGCGGGAGGCAAGTGGATGACCTCCTCCGTTACGGAGGAGCACATCGAAAGACTGCGCAGCGCCGGCTACCTGTCCGGCGACATTGCGCACCGGCTGCCCGACGAGGGGCAGCTCATCCCCACCCCCAGGCCCCATGAGAGGGTCATTTTTCTTCCCCACTTCCTCCGCGGACTGGGCTTTCCACTTCACCCCTTTGTTCGGGGGCTCATGTTCTACTACAGCCTGGATTTCCATGATCTGGCGCCGAACTTCATCCTCAACATCTCGGCATTTATCGTCGTGTGCGAGGCCTTCCTCTGCATCCAGCCCCACTTCGGCTTGTGGCTCAAGACCTTCAATGTCAAGCCGAAGGTAGTGAAGGGCACTCAAGCGGAGTGCGGAGGCGCCATGTTGGGCAAGATGCCCAACGTCCTTTGGTTCGAAGGGGCCTTCGTGGAATCCGTCAAGGGGTGGCAATCGGGGTGGTTCTATATCACCGAGCCGCGCGACCCTACGTGGGCGGCGGCCCCCGAGTTCAGATCTGGTATCCCCATGCAGCTCACCTCCTGGAAAGAGAAGGGCTTGCTGTGGGGTAGTTCGGGGGAGCTGACGGGACTCCAAGCCTGTATCCAGAAGCTGGTGAAGAAGCTCAGGCTGGTTAACGTGGTCCAAGTCATGCTCGTCCGCCGGATTCTCCCATGCCAGGAGCGGGCATTCAATCTGTGGGAGTTCAATCCGGAGCAGCACCAGGCGCTGAGCGGGCTCTTCGACACGACGTACGAAGGCACCTGGAGGGTGCTGTTTAAGGGCGCTGAAGCCCCCGCATCCGCGACTGAAGATCGCGGATTTCGCTCGCAGCGTCAAGCCGACGAGGTAAGTGATTCTACCCCTTTACGGGACACTTGCTTTTCATAGTTTGACTCTATGCACGTTTTAATTTCCCCTTTTCCTTTGACAGGACTGGATGAGGAAGGCGGAGCAGATTATATGCCCGGCTCCTATGCCAGAAAACCCTGTAGACGCCCATCTAGCGAGGCTGCTGGTTCCGGCACCGCACGTGGTGCCGGAGAAGAAGGCCAAGAAGGAGGCCACGGGTGCTCGAAAGAGTTCCCATTTTCAGGTGTCCGACGACTCCGGGGCGGACTCCTCCCTTGAAAACGAGGAGGAGAAAGAGGACTCTCTCCCAGAGGAGGGAGAGAGGAAGAGGAAGGCTTCCCCAACAGGGGAGGCCGAAGGGTCCAAGAGGGGAAGGACTATTCCTCCGGACAGCTCTGCCAACATCAACGTTGGCGAGGAAGAATGGCCTTCAAGGGCCAGGTCTCCGGCGAGATCGTAAGTATCCGGATTCCTGAATGATTTATAATTTCTTTTTCTGCGTCACATAGTGTCATTCTGATGCTGCATGCTGCCTGTAGTCCGGCCAATGATGATCTCCCCGCTTCATCGAGCGGGTCGTTGGCTCCGTCCGATGTAGACTCCATCCCGACCGCCTCCACCCCTCGCGACACCGAGGACGCTGAGGTGGGATCCCAAGAAGGGACCCATCAGGGGGAGGCTCCGGAGGCGCCACAAGGCGGCCTCCCGGACTTTGCGCCGGACTCCACATCAGAACCCGCAGTAGTTCCGGAGTCCGGCCGGCGGCCCCTTCGCACGAAGGGCAAGACCGTGACGCCGGCAGCTTCCGTCCAACCGAAGGCGCCGGACAATTTGTTGGAGGCGCTGCAGAGCGCTTCCATCGAGGAAGAACACCGCACTATTATGAGTGCGGTGATTCAGAAGGTATAGCTTGCCAAGAGCGGGCTGACCGAAGCCTGCAATAGCCTTCTATCAGGCTTTGAGGTAAGAAGTTAAAATATGCAATGTAATACCGCATAGACAGTAGCCCCTGATGCTCGGTTCGGTGTTCGGAAAGAAAAGTCGGACTGAGGATCTGGAAAAAAAAGAAGATATACGCAGGGTTGCTAAAAAATTATGTCAATATGGGTTGCAGGCTGCGCTGCTGACCTCTGCCGCACTGACTGCGGAGGTCGGTGCTTTGAAGCAGGAGCTCGAGCGGTCCGAGCAAGAGCTCGGCCGTGCCAAGAAGCAGCTCCAGGACAAAGAAGGTGAGTAACACCTCTTTGAACTTGTACCTTACAGAAAAGGATTTAGGTTGCAACAAAAAATAACAAGGATAACATGGGTACTGCAGGGGCCACGAACGAGGTGGCGACCCTGAAGGAGGCCGTGTCCGCAGCCGAACGCAATGCGGCCGCGGAACGGGCAGAGCGAGAAAAGCAGGAGGCGCGGGTGGCGGTGGTTCGGCAAGAGCTCCAGGCTCTCATGGAAAAGCATGAGAGTTTGGAGCGTGACTCAAAGACTCGAGAGTCCGAGCTTGCCTCGGCTCTCGAAAGTGCCAAAACTGCCAAGGCCGATGCCCATAAGTCCCTTCAGGAGATTGAGTTGGTGAGGAAGATAGCGGTGGGTAAGGCATTTTCCATGCAAAGCAAGCATGTGAATGTAAATTACGTGTTACTTACCCGAATTCGGAGCTCTCCAAGGGCGTTTGCAGATCTGCCTCGCAGCGTGTCTGATGCCGCCGCATTCTACCGAGCCAACGAGGGGAGCTCAACGGAGAAGGTCTTCTGGTCCCAGTATGCTGAGGCCGGCCATCCGGTGCCCCCTAGCGACCAGCTGAAGCAGCTGGTCGAGCTCCACAAGGTGGCCGAGCAGGCCATGAAGGGCCTCATAGTCCGGCTGTGGCCTGGAGAGGCCATGCCTGGGAGCTACTTCGGCCTCGTGCGATGGTTGGTGGATGCGTGCCCTGGGTGGAGGTTATCAAGCGCTCCGCCTGTATTGAAGGTGCTCGTCGGGCCCTTGCCCGCGCAAAGGTGCATTGGGGCAAGCTGGATGCAGAGAAGCTAATCACTGACGTGGCACCAGCGGGCAAGGAATATCGTACGCCCGAGATGTACTATAAGACTGTCCTGAAGGGTGCCCGCAAGATTGCGGATGAGTGCCCCAGGGATGTAATTATTGAGTAAATTTGCAATGTGTTATCTTGTGCGCTGAAAACTTTGTTCATATGCGCTAAGCAACGCTTGTTAATTTAAAATATTACCTTCTGTGCGGCCGTTTATTAAATCTGAGAGATGGCAAGTCGTCGGCTTCAGCCCCCATGCCACGAGTGCTGGGGTGTTCGGGATAAACTTGAGCACTCTTGTTCCCATTTTTGGGTCCATCTAGGGAGGCGCTCAACACAACGAACAAGGCAACCGGACTTATAGTGCTTGAACACTCTCACTTAGCCATAGAATTCTATAATTTTAAATTTCGGCGAAGCCCCTAGTATTCAGAAGACCGAATTCGGGGCGCTATCCACGCCTTTGTCGGACATTATCCGGTACTTCGCTCGAAGCGGCGTAGGTCTTTAAGGACCCGAAAAGACCTCTCGAACAGCGACCAGTCTCTCGCGTTATCATGACAGTCAGTTTTAGCTTTCTCCACTGAGGCGTTAACCCGGCTTAACCGGGGCGCAATCGCAGTGGTTCTCCCAGTGCTACCTTAGCCGATAGAACGGAACGTAAGGTGCCAAACATGGGAGCCGGGCAAACCCAACTATTGACCCAAGACATGATTTGGAGCCGATTCATATAATGCTATAAGTTCGGGGTGCCGCACTTGTGAAAGTGTGCGGACTTTATCACACCATAATGCGGGGAACATAAGCCCCTGGTGTATTTGGCCGTACCAAAATGTACGGATGCAACATGTCGTAAGTGACCATATATATATAAGGTAATGCAATTATGGGCAAAAAGTGCTGTATTTTATTCAAGAAGATTTGCTATGAGTGCGGAATGATACAAATAGTGCGGAAAGCAAGGGATTGGACGAATTAAAGGCGTCTCCCTCCAGGGGTAGGCTGCGGAATGGTGTATTTAACAAATTTAATGCTCGTAATGGAGACCACCTGAGTGTTCGTCGCAGCCTTTGTCCCCCCCTGGCTGTTGCATCATGAGTTCGGCAGGTTCGCCGCCGGACAGAGTTCTGTATAAAAAAGAGAGAAATAAAAGATAAAAAGAGCGACACACTTGGGAGCCCCTGGTGTGGTCGAACCGCACTCTGGGTCTGTTGTGGTTGTGCCTCTCCCCCTATGCCCATGGTATCTCTAGGGCGTAATTATGTACGCGGAGAGTTTGTCTTACAATTGTGCGAGGGCTGGGGTTGAGGTCGCATTGCTACGCACGCTCGGAACATGCCAGGTGGTCTTGGTTGATGTTGCTCCGGGCGCGTTTGGCCGTGTCCGGTCGTTTAACGGCCGGACTCAAAAATTGCCTTAAAAGGCTGCTCTGTACTTCTGCCGCGAGAGCCGCTGTATGTTCCTCCGTTCGGAGGGAGCGTTCCGTGTTTCCATTGACCGTGATGACTCCACGAGGGCCTGGCATCTTGAGCTTAAGGTATGCATAATGCGGCACCGCGTTGAATTTTAGGAACGCGGTTCGTCCGAGCAGAGCGTGATAGCCACTGCGGAATGGGACTATGTCGAAGATTAACTCCTCGCTTCGGAAATTATCCGGAGATCCGAAGACCACTTCTAGTGTAACTGAGCCTGTACAACTGGCCTCGACACCTGGTATGATGCCTTTGAAGATTGTCTTTGTAGGTTTAATCCTTGAAGGGTCTATGCCCATCTTTCGCATTGTATCCTGATAAAGCAGGTTCAGGCTACTGCCGCCGTCCATCAGGACTCTCGTGAGGTGAAATCCATCGACGATTGGGTCTAAAACCAATGCGGCGAATCCGCCATGGCGGATACTGGTCGGATGGTCTCTTCGATCGAAAGTGATCGGGCAAGAGGACCATGGGTTGAATTTTGGGGCGACTAGCTCCATCACGTATATGTCCCTTAGTGCACGCTTCCGCTCCCTCTTGGGTATATGCGTTGCGTATATCATGTTTACCGTCCGAACTTGAGGGGGGAATACCTTTTGTCCTCTGTTGTTCGGCGGCCGGGTCTCTTCCTCGTCATCGCTGTGTAGCCCTTGTCATTGTTTTTGGCGATTAATTTGCCTGCCTGCTTGAATACCCAACAATCTTTGTTGGTGTGGTTAGCTGGCTTTTCGGGGGTTCCATGTATTTGACAGGAGCGGTCGAGTATTCGGTCCAAATTGGACGGGCCCGGAGTGGTTCTTTGGAATGGCTTCTTCCGTTGACCGGGCTTGGAGCCTCGGAATCCGGCGTTGACTGTCGTATCCTCATCGCTGTTGCCGTTAATGTGGCGTTTGTTTTTGTTTCGACGCGACCTGCCATTGCGGTCCTTGGTATCCGGACTGACAGCGTTTTTGCTGAGGTTGTTGCTGCGAGCTAGCCAGCTATCCTCTCCTGCATAGAAGCGGGTCATGAGTGATGTGAGGGCTGCCATGGATTTCGGCTTTTCCTGTCCTAGGTGCCGGGCCAGCCACTCGTCGCGGATGTTATGTTTGAAGGCAGCGAGGGCCTCTGCATCCGGACAGTCGACGATTTGATTTTTCTTTGTTAAGAACCGTGTACAGAATTGCCTGGCCGATTTGTCTGGCTGCTGGATTATGTGGCTTAGGTCATCTGCGTCCGGTGGTCGCACATACGTGCCCTGGAAGTTGTCGAGGAATGCGGCTTCTAGGTCTTCCCAGCATCCAATTGACTCTGCGGGCAGGCTGTTAAGCCAATGCCGAGCTGGTCCTTTAAGCTTGAGCGGGAGATATTTAATGGCGTGAAGATCGTCGCCACGGGCCATATGTATATGGAGGAGATAATCCTCAATCCAAACCGCGGGTCTGTTGTGCCATCGTAGGATTTGATATTAACGGGTTTAAACCCTTCAGGGATTTGATGATCCATTACTTCGTCAGTGAAGCATAGTGGGTGCGCGGCGCCTCTGTATTGAGCAATATCGCGACGTAGCTCGAGAGAGCGTTGTCTGCTGTGTTCGGCCCGGCCGGAGTAGTTGTATCCGGCGCGACGGTATTCGTCGTGGGTCTTGGGGCGCCCACGTGATCCATAGATAGATTTGGATTGTCTTGCCTTGTCCTCCAATATATCCCGCAAGTCCGGTGTGTTCCCCCGTGGCTTCATGCTTTTTGAGCGGTGCCGGGGTATGGTTTTGGTGGAGGGCTTGCACGCCTCTCTGTCGCGGCCACGAGGTGGTCGGTCTGCCGTATTGTGCGCTGGTGATGCAGGTTTGTACGCTTCCTCCTCTAGTCGGGGGAGCAACTTGCGTTTTGAGTAACTTTTGGAGGGGCGTTCGAGTTCATACTCTTCTGCCGCGAGGACCTCGGTCCATCTGTCGGCCAGTAGGTCTTGATCAGCTTGAAGCTGTTGCTGCTTTTTCTTTAGGCTGTTTGCCGTGGCCATTAGCCTGCGTCTGAAACGCTCTTGTTCGACGGGATCCTCAGGCACGACGAATTCGTCGTCGTCGAGGCTTGCCTCGTCTCCGGAGGGAGGTAAGTAATTATCATCCTCGACCTCTTCATCTGCTGCCCTCTCGTGAGGGCTTGCTTCTGCCTCCTCCTGCGTTGGATCGTGCTGGAGGGGGTTGTTTTCGGCACTTTCTGGGGTGTTATTATCTCCTGTGCCGGAATCTCTATTCTTGCTGTGGCGGGATTTAGAGCGGCGCCGCTGATGTCGGTGCTTGGGCTGTTTCTTTAAGGAATCGGCCTCCGTTGCTTCTTCGCCGTCCCCATCTTTTGGGGTGTCCGCCATATATATGTCGTATGATGAGGTGGTCTTCCAGTGTCCTGTAGGCACTGGTTCTTGATAGTCTCCGGCATCGTCGTCCATACCGTCGATGTCTTCGGAGTCGTAGTCGAGTACGTCGGTTAGATCGTCGACGGTGGCTACGAAGTGGGTGGTGGGTGGGCTTTGAATTTCTTCGTCGTCCGCGTCCCAACCATCCTGGCCGTAGTTCGGCTAGGGCTCTCCGGATAGCGAGAGATGCTTCAGCGAATTTAAGATATCGCTGAAGGGTGAGTGCTGAAAGATGTCCGCAGCGGTGAATTCCATGATCGGCGCCCAGTCGGATTCGACTGGCAGGGGCGCAGGAGGTTCGGAGTCCGGCAGAGAGTCCGGCACCTCGGAGTCATGAGCTTTATGCGGGACAATGTAAGTGTTCGGCTCCATCGCCGTAGAAGTTGCAGCTCCCGAGGCGGTGTCCAGCCATCCGTCCTCGATTTGAGCGATCGGCTCCGGACTATGGGTCGGAGCGGATTCGTGTGCGGCCTCCAAGGTGTTGTCCGGTGGCAGAGTTAGGTCGTGCCCATCGTGACTGCGCGGCACGCTCGGCTATGGCTCAGATCCATCGAAGATCAAGTCCCCGCGGATATCGGCCGTGAAGTTTAGGCTTCCAAACCCGACCTGACGGCCAGGGGCGTAGCTTTCGATCTGCTCCAGATGGCCAAGTGAGTTGGCCCGCAGTGCGAAGCCGCCGAATACGAAGATCTGTCCGGGGAGAAAAGTCTCACCCAGGACTGCGTCGTTGTCGATTGAAGAGGCCATCAAGCCTATCGGTGACGACACAGAGGAACTCTCAATGAAAGCACCAATGTCGGTGTCAAAACCGGCGGATCTCGGGTAGGGGGTCCCGAACTGTCCGTCTAGGCGGATGGTAACAGGAGAAAAGGGACACGATGTTTTACCCAGGTTCGGGCCCTCTTGATGGAGGTAAAACCCTACGTCCTTCTTGATTGATATTGATATTTTGGATGTTTACAAGAGTGGATCTACCACGAGATCAAGGAGGCTAAACCCTAGAAGCTAGCATATGGTATGATTGTAATGGTTGTTGTTGTGTCCTACGGACTAGAGCCATCCGGTTTATATAGACACCGGAGAGGGCTAGGGTTACATAGAGTCGGTTACAATAGTAGGAGATCTACGTATCCGTATCGCCAAGCTTGCCTTCCACGCCAAGGAAAGTCCCATCCGGACACGGGACGAAGTCTTCAATCTTGTATCTTCATAGTCTTGGAGTCCGGTCGATGATGATGATAGTCCGGCCGATGATAGTTCGGTCGATGATGGTAGTCCAGCTATCCGGACACCCCCTAATCCGGGACTCCCTCAACGGTGGAAATAGGGTTTCGTGGTGCTCTCGGATGTTTTCAGGGTATATGAGTATATATAGGCAAAGGAAGTAGGTCGGTGGAACCACGAGGGGCCCACGAGGGTGGGGGCGCGCCTACCCCCCTGGGCGCACCCTCCTGCCTCGTGGCTTCGTCGTTGCTTCCTTGACGTCCACTCCAAGTCTCCTGGATTAGGTTTGTTCCAAAAATAACTCTCCCGAAGGTTTCATTCCGTTTGATATTCCTTTTCTGCGAAACACTGAAATAGGCAAAAAAACAACAATTTGCACTGGGCCTTAGGTTAATAGGTTAGTCCCCAAAATAATATAAAAGTATATAATAAAGCCCATTAAACATCCAAAACATATAATATAATAGCATGGAACAATCAAAAATTATAGATACGTTGGAGACGTATCAACTTCTCATATCATGCACATTACTAGCATCACAACAGAGCCAATAGTGTTGTTGTACATGTAGACCCGTGGTACCCATTTGAAATCTTGTTGTGTTGTGTAGTTTCCCACGCTTTGTATTCTTTCAATGTTGTTTTGTCTTGAACTGATATGATTTGAATCGTGTCTCTATTTTGATTTGGCAAGACAATGCAGTGACCATAGGACATAGATATATGTTTGTTTGATGCTTTTATTATGTACTAGGTGAATGCCCGTGCGTTGCAATGGGAGCATACTTAATTTTATTTTACAGGCTCAACATTAATCATGTCAAGCATATAATTTTCAAATCTCATGCATATCAAGCAACATTGTCAACCTCATTTTAACTTGAATTCAGACTTCATCTTCTTCCTCAGGCCATTTGGCGCACGCGAGATCTACAAAACCAATTATTATAATTTGCATGTTACAATTTAGATTAAGTAGCTACGTGAACATGCATCGCTACGGAGTAAGAAAGGCGCAACTAAACCCCTCATGTTCTAACTATCACCGCTGACATGTATGCTCTATACATGACCCCCATCCAATCATCTCACCCACATGTCTCTTGACTCATGCATAACATGAACTAACTCAGATCCCATGTGCTATTGTCCCCAACTACATCCAGACTTCGATGACCTTCCGCTACAGGATTTCCATCACCAACACTTCTTATTCTCATCAATGGATTGTGTAACAAAGCAACTGTAAATTTAGCCAACTGTTCTATCAACAAATTACAAGCCATCTGCAAAAAAAGCAAATTACAAGCCATTTTATCTGAATATAGAATATAAATACAAGTTAAGATGAATTATAGAAAGCAAGGCCACATACCTCTATAGATTTAAACTAACATTTATTTATTTGTTAACTCAGATATTAAAACAACGCATCCCGGATTGCTCCTATTATTTTGGTACAAAATGAAGGTTGTGTTCATCATTTTGATGGACAGGCCAGGGGCTCGTCTCCTTTTCAGAGAAAAAACAACTTGATTGCTCCTACTTTCAGTAGGCAACATCTGTGCTACTACATAACTAAGAGCACTTCAGTGCTTTTCCCGCAAAAACAAAAACTAAGAGCACTTCTATAAAAAATGGCGGATGGTAGCTCAACAGGAAACACACATTTTTTTGCATCGCTTCACTGCTTCAAAGAATGAATTGATGCCGTGTTCGCCATGCCAAGAACTCTTTTGATGCAAACAACATATGGCAACTAACCACCTAAACCTGTATCAGTATAAAGCAAGTCATACATGGAACGTGTTACAATGGCCAGGGATTGGCAACTGGCATGGACATGATGGTCATCAAACTGAGGCTAAAACCTGCATGAAAAAACTTTAAAAGGATTATGGACGCACAGATCAAAGGCGAATTGGGAACCACGCAGCTTAATTGAATGCCAATTAAAGGCCCATACTCTATATCCATCTGAATCCTTTTTTAGATAACAAACACCAAACTATGGCAAAAAAAACAGTAATTGACGACACAAACATTCCTTGTACTAAGACCTTGATGCATCATACCATAAATTTACACCATAGGAAAATAAATATATCTATGAATGGAATATACCGATCGGCAAAAACTCAAGTTAGTAAGATGAAGAAAACAGAACTGGATTCCTAAACCAGAGTGTCAAATTCTCACACAAATTACTTAGTACTATTTAGACTCCTATTTTCTCGATCGATACTTCAACCCTTTCATATTATAGCAACCAAGAAACTACATAAAATTGGGACCTCCCCATGGTCTGGCTCCTCCAGAGTACGAGCTCCTCATCGTTCTCATTCTGCGCAGGTGTTGTCTGCCAAGGTGGCATCAACTCCACGGTTGCCTCCTCCAAGCTCAACGACAGTCAGCCTAATTAAAAATTGAAGAAGAATCTTGTTGGTTATACATGACAACTACAACAACAATAATTAGACATACAAGACCACCATTGAAAAACTTCGGAACACCTACTTGTTTTATATGGGTATATAAGCTCTCACATTCCACATTCCAATTCAGAAAACAAAAAATGATCACGGGTTTCTGTTTCCAGTTTGCAAGATATAAGCTCTTATAAAACTGTTTATTATCGCTACTTTGTTTCTCTACAAGCAAGAATACATAAATCGGAAGAAATATATCTGCTCATACTATAACTGATTTTCTTTTCTTCCCTAGAAAATATATGCATAAATGTGAAGAGAATATAGTTCAAGGTAATATGTGTGATCATTGTTCCATATATACATAGTTAAGAGGAGAAACAACTTATACCACCTATAAATTTGTTCTGTACAACAATTCTGCAGTGCAAGACAATCAAAGAGGATGATACTCCCACTGCAGTTAGGCATAGTGAGAGCGACAATCAAAGTATTGAAACGAATTGTATATAAATACATGAAACTCATGGATAAAATTGACAAACAATGAAACTTTGTGAATTCAGAATAAGCAAGTATCTCTAATTGTTGGTAAAATCATAATTGACCTCCTTCAGTGAGCTCCTCATGAAACATTCATTCATCTCTACTATCTTCTATTTAGTCAAAAGTTGAGTGCTTGAAAAAATAAGTATTGAACAATCAGTGTTATATTTTTAAGAATTTAGTCAAAACTGATCCTGTGTATACCCTTCTTCCCAACCATGCTTGAGAACTACTGTATTACATAGTTGACGTGTTATGTAGATGTGTAGCTGAACCTGCACTGGAGGCCGAGACTTTGCCCAAAAACTCCATGGATGGTCGGAGGACGTGATCCCAGGAGAAAAAAGTTGTCTGGTCTTTATCGCCAAAGCTTCTCTCTGAGTCGCAAGTTGTAGCATGCCCACACCCGACCTCAAAAACCTGCAAAACAAAACAGTGGAAGATAAAAGTAGGGGGAGCACGAACTGAGAGGGAGAGGATTGGGCCGTGGCCGGTTACCAGATCGGCGCCACGCCGGCCTGACGATACGAGCCCAACGGCGGCGACCCCTGGGATGCCAGGAGCTCAAGCCCACGTCCTCCTCGACGGTTGAGGGCGAAGCTGCTTCAAATCCTTTAGTCGCCCGCTTCGGCGGGCTCGGTCCATCGCGAGTGGCAGGCTGCAGAGGGAACAAAGCGCCATGGATGGTGATGGATTTGGATGCCGATCTCACCAGCAGCTCACAGGATTGGAAGAGAAGGGGGTGGGCAACGCCGGATTCGGTAGCGAGACTATGGCGGCGAGCAGATCGGGAGGGGTAGGGCCAGGGCAAAGGGTTTGTGTGGGTTCGTTTGGGAGCGAGAGAGAGCGAGATCGCATTGACTCACGTTCAGTATTTTTTTCAGCTGAAACCCAACGTGGGGTGAGAAGGCGATCGGCTGGGTGGAGGGATTGACGAATCGCACGACGTAAGACGGGAAACGGAACCTTACGATTCTTTTAGGTAGTAGAGACTACTTGGCAATAGAAGACTTGATAGTTTAATCCTGTCCACCTTACTAATGAACTGGTTCACCGAAATGAGTTTCATATACTAGTACATGCTAAACCTGTTATGTGTCTGCTTGTTTCTTCTTTTAGAATGCTGACAGAATATTGGGGAAGAGTGCCTTATTAAGCAATGGTAAAGGAAGTAATGCAGATAAGGTTCAGGATAGTGAGACATCCTTGTTGGTATCAAACAATGCTGATAAAACAGCTAAGGAAAACTATCTTAAAGACAATGAGACAACCCCAAAGTCCTCTCTTAGTTTAGTGTTCGGGTTACTGGCCACTACCACTTGCACAAGCTATTCAAACTCATTGTCTGAATCTGTTTGATTTCGTGAGTCTCAACTACAAGCTGAAAGACATCGATCAACTATGCTGCGACAAGAAGCGGAAGGACCGCAGAAGTCCCTGGAGCATTCAGATGCATACTTTCTGGTGCAGCAACAAGCGTTGGAGGATTTTAGCGCCAAACAGGACAAAGCTAATAAGATTGCTAAGCTTATTGCCAGCATGGTGGATACCCAGGATAACGTTTCTTGAGCTCTTCTGAAGTTGTTTCAGTTATGGACTTGTTTTTCTGCCGCGTTTATTTGCACTGGTGGCCAATTTTGACGGCCAGTGTATGTAATATGCTGCTTTGTTCCCTATATTTGCACCGGTGGCGAACTTTAATGCCCAATGGATGTAATATGTGTAATAGCTGTAATAGCCTAGCGTTAGTTCCTTGCTTATTTATTTCCTTATTGTCTTGTTTAGTTGTTTGCTTGTAGTCACTGTAGTTCTTTTTCTGTGTTTTTCTACTAGTCATAATAAACTAGGCCACAATAACCATGGCAACACACAGACTGTTGTGACCATGGTCCTGCTACCTGCTGTAGTGACCATGGCCCTCCATGTGCTATACGATCCATGGGCCTTCCACAGGCCGTACGATCCATGGGCCTTCCATGGGCCGTAGGATCCATGGGCCTTCTATGGGTTGTCTCATCTATGGGCCTTCTACGGGCCGTATAATCGTTTCGCCAAACATGGGTCGTACTATTTGTGGACCAATGACGGAACGCAAAATGGGCCGTAAACGGGCTAGAGTGGAAATCGTTTGTTTTATGGCCCGACCATAACGAGCCGTTAATAGGCCATAATTGATGACGCTACAAAAATAGCCCAACATGTTAACGGGCCACAAGCAGGCCGACTATAACTACGGGTTGAATTTGGCCCACAAGCTGAACAGGCCAGTAACGGATTGTAAGTAATCGAATTCTGGAAATGATCCCAAGAATAAATGGCCCCTTAGAAGGCCGAAAGTTAACATGGGCTGGAAACGGCTGACGGACTAATGGGCCATTAATGGGTATAAAGCGATACACTATTCATTACGGGCCAGTTTCACCACAGACCGTTAATGGGCCAAGATTTACAAAGGGCCTCATATGGGCAGAAAGACGTCATGGGCCATTCATGGGCCAGAAGTTACAATAGGCTGGAATCATATTGGACGGCCCAGATGACGCTACTGGGCCTAAATTCGGGTAAGCCGTAATGGGCCGTGACCTAGCGGGCTGTAAATGGGCTATATTCTAACAGGTCGTTAACAGGCTTTCTGTGGGCCGGCCCGCTACCTCTTTGACCAAGCCAAATGGGCCGGCCTTTTCACTGGAATGTGCCTCTATTGGGTTGTGCCACATGTTGATGTATCACAGGCGCCTCCTGTCCAATGAGTGGATGACATCTCTCACAATCTGTCCCAACGGTGAGCCAACACGTGTTTCCTCCGACCAATGAGAATTTTACACGTGGAAAATCCCCATTGGTCTGGGCTGTTAACAGGTTACCGAATCCAAAACCGGACCCGGTAGCTTAACGGCGACCCATTATGGTGGATGCCACATGTCGGTCAACCTTGACGAAAGCACTTCCATGACGCGTCATTTATCGTCATGGAAGTGGACACTTCCGTGATAATTTTGGTAATGTCATGGAACACTTCTACGACAGCACAGGTATGACTATCTTGATTCTGTCATAAAATTGTCATGGATGTACATGCATGAAAGAAAACGTGACCTACTGTGACAAACATGTATCATCACAAAAGTGTATTTTTTGTAGTGCTTTGTTCATCGGTATGTTACTTGCCCAAGATTCGACCGTCGGTATCTTTACACCTAGTTCAATCTCGTTACCAGCATGTCTCCTTACTCGTTCCGTAATACATCACCTCGTGACTAACTCCTTAGTTGTTTGCTTGCAAGCTTATGATGTGTATTACCGAGAGGGCCCAGAGATACCTCTCTCATACTCTTGAGTGACAAATCCTAATCTCAATCTATGCCAACTCAACAAACACCTTCAGAGATACTTGTAGAGCATCTTTATAATCACCCAGTTACGTTGTGACGTTTGATAGCACAAAAGGCATTCCTCTGGTATCTGGTAGTTGCATAATCTCATAGTCGAAGGAATATATATTTGACATGAAGAAAACAATAGCAATAAAACTGAACGATCATTATGCTAAGATAATGGATGTGTCTTGTCCATCATATCATTCTCCTAATGATGTGATCCCTTTATCAAATGAAACTCATGTCAATGGTTAGGAAACCTTAACCATCTTTGATCAACGAGCTAGTCTAGTAGAGGCTCACTAGGGACACGGTGTTTGCTTATGTATTCACACATGTAGTAAGGTTTTCGATCAATACAATTCTAGCATGAATAATAAACCTTTATCATGAAATAACTTTATTATTGCCTCTAGGGCATATTTCCTTCAGTTGAGGTTTTTGTTGATGGAGGTAGGCCCTTGATGTGGCTTAGACCGCGTCGGTATTTCCCCAAAAAGGAAGGGATGATGCAGCACAACTACGGTAAGTATTTCCCTCAGTTATGAAACCAAGGTTATCAATCTAGTAGGAGAACCAAGCAACACTATGTAAACGGTATCTGCACACAAAGAACAAATACTTGCAACCCGACGCGTAAGAGGGTTGTCAACCCTCCTCGGTAAAAAGATAGATTAAATTGTATGAGATTGGATAAATAGATCTAGCAAGAACACAAAATAAAATAAGTCAACGCAGCAAGGTATTTTTTGGGTTTTTAAAATAATAGATATGAAAGCAATATGATAAAAGATAGACCCGGGGGCCGTAGATTTCACTAGTGGCTTCTCTCGACAAAATAGCATACGGTGGGTAAACAAATTATCCGTGGGTTGCTAGTAGTGTTGATTATATCTTTTAATTGATGCTAGTTGGTTTACTTGATGGAAGATTATATGTTCAGTTCCTTGATCTTAAATTATAATCCTCCGATCTTGACCATGAATATGATTTGTTAGTAGTACCATTTGTTCCCGAGGACATGTGAGAAGTCTTGTCATAAGTAATTATGTGAAGTTGGTATTCGCTCAATATTTTCATGATATGCATGTTGTTCTTGAAGGAAATATGCCCTAGAGGCAATAATAAAGTTATTATTTATTTCCTTATATCATGATAAATGTTTATTATTCATGCTAGAATTGTATTAACCGGAAACATAATACATGTGTGAATATATAGACAAACAGAGTGTCACTAGTATGCCTCTACTTGACTAGCTTGTTAATCAAAGATGGTTATGTTTCCTAGCCATGAACAAGGAGTTGTTATTTGATTAACGAGGTCACATCATTAGTTGAATGATCTGATTGACATGACCCATTCCGTTAGCTTAGCACCCGATCGTTTAGTATGTTGCTATTGCTTTCTTCATGACTTATACATGTTCCTATGACTATGAGATTATGCAACTCCCATTTACCAGAGGAACACTTTGTGTGCTACCAAATGTCACAACGTAACTGGGTGATTATAAAGGTGCTCTACAGGTGTCACCGAAGGTACTTGTTGGGTTGGCGTATTTCGAGATTAGGATTTGTCACTCCGAATGTCGGAGAGGTATCTCTGGGCCCTCTCGGTAATGCATATCACTTAAGCCTTGCAAGCATTGCAACTAATGAGTTAGTTGCGAGATGATGTATTACGGAACGAGTAAAGAGACTTGCCGGTAACGAGATTGAACTAGGTATTGGATTCCGACGATCGAATCTCGGGCAAGTAACATACCGATGACAAAGGGAACAACGTATGTTGTTATGCGGTCTGACCGATAAAGATCTTCGTAGAATATGTAGGAACCAATATGGGCATCCAGGTCCTGCTATTGGTTATTGATCGGAGACGTGTATCGGTCATGTCTACACTGTTCTCGAACCGTAGGGTCCGCACGCTTAAGGTTTCGATGACAGTTATATTATGAGTTTATGAGTTTTGATGTACCGAAGGAGTTCGGAGTCCCGGATGACATCGGGGACATGACGAGGAGTCTCGAAATGGTCGAGACGTAAAGATCGATATATTGGACGACTATATTCGGAGTTCGGAAAGGTTCCGAGTGATTCGGGTATTTATCGGAGTACCGGAGAGTTACGGGAATTCGCCGGGGAGAAGTATTGGGCCTTATTGGGCCATACGGGAAAGAGAGAGGGGCTGCCTAGGGCAGGCCGGCGCCCCCCATGGCCTAGTCCGAATTGGACTAGGGGGAGGGGCCGCACCCCCTCCTTCCTTCCCTTCTCTCTTCCCCTTCCTTGTCTCCTACTCCTACTACATGGAAGGACTCCTAGTTGGACTAGGAAAGGGGGAATCCTACTCCCGGTGGGAGTAGGACTCCCCTAGGGCACGCCATAGAGAGGGTCGGCCCTCCCCTCCTCCACTCCTTTATATACGGGGGCAGGGGGCACCCCATAGACACAAGTTGATCTTCGTGATCGTTCCTTAGCCGTGTGCGGTGCCCCCCTCCACGATATTACACCTCGGTCATATTGTAGCGGTGCTTAGGCGAAGCCCTGCGACGGTTGAACATCAAGATCGTCACCACGCCGTCGTGCTGACGGAACTCCTCCCCAAAGCTTTGCTGGATCGGAGCCCGGGGTGCGTCATCGAGCTGTACGTGTGTCAAGTACTCGGAGGTGCCGGAGTAACGGTGCTTGGATCGGTTGGACCGGGAAGACGTACGACTACTTCCTCTATGTTGCGTCAACGCTTCCGCTTCGGTCTACGAGGGTACGTAGACAACACTCTCCCCTCTCGTTGCTATATCATCACCATGATCTTGCGTGTGCGTAGGAAAAAATTTGAAATTACTACGTTCCCCAACAGTGGCATCCGAGCCTAGGTTTTATGGTTTGATGTTATATGCACGAGTAGAACACAAGTGAGTTGTGGGTGATATAAGTCATACTGCTTACCAGCATGTCATACTTTGGTTCGGCGGTATTGTTGGATGAAGCGGCCCGGACCGACATTACGCGTACGCTTACGCGAGACTGGTTCTACCGCCGTGCTTTGCACACAGGTGGCTAGCGGGTGTCAGTTTCTCCAACTTTAGTTGGACCGAGTGTGGCTACGCCCGGTCCTTGCGAAGGTTAAAACAACACTAACTTGACGAACTATCGTTATGGTTTTGATGCGTAGGTAAGAACGGTTCTTGCTCAGCCCATAGCAGCCACGTAAAATTTGCAACAACAAAGTAGAGGACGTCTAACTTGTTTTTGCAGGGCATGTTGTGATGTGATATGGTCAAGACATGATAAGATATAAGTTGTTGTTGAGATGATCATGTTTTGTTGAAGTTATCGGCAACTCGCAGAAGCCCTATGGATGTCTCTTTGTTGCATAAGATGCAAGTGCCAAATAATTGCTTTACTTTATCGCTATACGATAGCAATAGTTGCAAGAGCAATAGTTGGTGAGACAACCATGTGATGACACATTGATATAGATCAAGATGATGAAGATCATGGTGTCGTGCCGGTGACGATAGAGATCATGACAGTACTTTGGAGATGGATATCAAAGGCGCAAGATGATCATGGCCATATCATGTCACATATTTTGATTGCATATGATGTTTATCTATTATACATCTTATTCTTGCTTTGATTGACGGTAGCATTTTAAGATGATCTCTCACTAATTATCAAGAAGTGTTCTCCCTGAGTATGCACCGTTGCCAAAGTTCGTCGTGCCCAGACACCACGTGATGATCAGGTGTGATAAGCTCTACGTCCATCTACAATGGGTGCAAGCCAGTTTTGCACACGCGGAATACTCAGGTTAAACTTGACGAGCCTAGCATATGCAGATATGGCCTCGGAGCACGGAGACCGAAAGGTCGAGCATGAATCATATAGTAGATATGATCAACATAGTGATGTTCACCATTGAAAACTACTCCATCTCACGTGATGATCGGTTATGGTTTAGTTGATTTGGATCACGTGATCACCTAGATGACTAGAGAGATGTCTGTCTAAGTGGGAGTTCTTAAGTAATATGATTAATTGAACTTTAATTTATCATGAACTTAGTCCTGGTAGTATTTTGCAAATTATGTTGTAAGATCAATAGCTTGCGTTGTTGCATTCATATGTTTATTTTGATGTGTTCCTAGAGAAAATTGTGTTGAAAAATGTTAGTAGCAATGATGCGGATTGGATCCGCGATCTGAGGTTTATCCTCATTGCTGCATAGAAGAATTATGTCCTTAATGCACCGCTAGGTGACAGACCTATTGCAGGAGCAGATGCAGACGTTATGAACGTTTGGCTAGCTCAATATGATGACTACTTGATAGTTTTGTGCACCATGCTTTATGGCTTAGAATCGGGACTTCAAAGATGTTTTGAACATCATGGACCATATGAGATGTTCCAGGAATTGAAGTTAATATTTCAAGCAAATACCCGAGTTGAGAGATATGAAGTCTCCAACAAGTTCTATAGCTAAAAGATGGAGGAGAATCGCTCAACTAGTGAGCATGTGCTCAGATTGTCTGGATACTTCAATCGCTTGAATCAAGTGGGAGTTAATCTTCCAGATAAGATAGTGATTGACAGAATTCTCTAGTCACCATCACTAATTTACTAGAACTTCGTGATGAACTATAGTATGCAAGGGATGACAAAAATGATTCCTGAGCTCTTCGTGATGATGAAATCGACGAAGGTATAAATCAAAAAGGAGCATCAAGTGTTGATGATTGACAAGACTGCTAGTTTCAAGAGAAGGGCAAAGGGAAAGAAAGGGAACTTCAAGTGGAAAGACAAGCAAGTTGTCACTCCTGCGAAGAAGCCCAAAGCTAGACCATAGCCTGAAACTGAGTGCTTACACTGCAAAGGAAATGGTCACTGGAAGCGGAAATGCCCTGAACATTTGGTGGATAAGAAGGATGGCAAAGTGAAAAAAGGTATATTTGATATACAGGTTCTTGATGTGTGCCTTATTAGTGTTTATAGTAGCCCCTGAGTATTTGATACTTGTTCGGTTGCTAAGATTAGTAACTCGAAACAGGAGTTATAGAATAAACAAAGACTAGTTGAAGGGGAAGTGACGATGAGTGTTGGAAGTAGTTCCAAGATTGATATTATCATCATCGCACACTCCCTATACTTTCGGGATTAGTGTTAAACCTAAATAAATGTTATTTGGCGTTTGCGTTGAGCATGAATATGATTTGATCATGTTTATTGCGATACGGTTATTCATTTGAAGTTTAAGAATAATTGTTATTCTGTTTACATGAATAAAACCTTCAATGGTTATTCACCCAATGAAAATAGTTTGTTGGATCTCGATCGTAGTGATACACATATTCATAATATTGATGCCAAAAGATGCAAAGTTAATAATGATAGTGCAACCTATTTGTGGCACTGTCGTTTGGGTCATACCGGTGTAAAGCGCATGAAGAAACTCCATAAAGATGGATTTTCGGAATCACTTGGTTATGAATCATTTGATGCTTGCGAACCGTGCCTTTTGGGCAAGATGACTAAAACTCCATTCTCCGGAACAATGGAACAAGCTACTGACTTATTGGAAATAATACATACCGATGTATGCGATCCAATGAGTGTTGATGCTCGTGGCAAGTATCGTTATTTTCTGACCTTCACAAGATGATTTGAGCAGATATGGGTATATCTACTTGATGAAACATAAGTCTGAAATAGTTGAAAGGTTCAAAGAATTTCAGAGTGAAGTGGAAAAATCATCGTAACAAGAAAATAAAGTTTCTGTGATCTGATCACGGAGACGAATATTTGAGTTACGAGTTTGGTCTTCAATTAAAACAATGTGGAATAGTTTCATAGCTCACGCCACCTGGAACACCACAACGTTATGGTGTGTCCAAACATCGTAACCGCACTTTATTAGATATAGTGCGATCTATGATGTCTCTTACTGATTTACCACTATTGTTTTTGGTTATGCATTAGAGACAGCTGCATTCACGTTAAAAGGGCATCATCTAAATCCGTTGAGACGACACCATATGAACTGTGGTTTAGCAAGAAACCCAAGTTGTCGTTTCTTAAAGTTTGGTGTTGTGATGCTTATGTGAAAAAGTTTCATCCTGATAAGCTCGAACCCAAATCGGAGAAGTGTGTCTTCATAGAATACCCAAAGGAAATTGTTGGGTACACCTTCTATCACAGATCCGAAGGCAAGATATTCGTTGCTAAAAATGGATCCTTTCTAGAGAAGGAGTTTCTCTCGAAAGAAGTGAGTGGGAGAAAAGTAGAACTTGATGAGGTAACTGTACCTTCTCCCAAATTGGAAAATTGTTCATCACTGAAATCAGTTCCAGTGATTTCTACACCAATTAGTGAGGAAGCTAATGATGATGATCATGAAACTTCAGATCAAGTTACTACAGAACCTCGTAGGTCTTCCAGAGTACGGTCCGCACCAGAGTGGTACGGTAATCCTGTTCTGGAAGTTATGTTACTAGACCATGATGAACCTACGAACTATGAGGAAGCGATGATGAGCCCAGATTCCACAAAATGGCTTAAGGCCATGAAATCTAAGATGGGATCCATGTATGAGAACAAAGTGTGGACTTTGGTGGAGTTGCCCAATGATCGGCAATCCATATTGTATAAATGGATCTTCAAGAGGAAGACGGACGTTGATAGTAGTGTTACTATCTACAAAGCTCGACTTGTCACAAAAGGTTTTTGACAAGTTCAAGGTGTTGACTACAATGAGATTTTCTCAACTGTAGCGAGGCTTAAAGGCTGTCCGAATCAAGTTAGCAATTGCCACATTTTATGAAATCTGGCAAATGGATGTCAAAACTGGATTCCTTAATGGTTTTCTTAAAAAGAAGAGTTGTATATGATGCAACCAGAAGGTTTTGTCAATCCTAAAGGTACTAACAAAATATGCAAACTCCAGCTATCCATCTATGGACTGGTGCAAGCATCTCGGAGTTGGAATATACGCTTTGATAAGTTGATCAAAGCATATAGTTTTGTACAGACTTGCGGTGAAGCCTGTATTTACAAGAAAGTGAGTGGGAGCAATACAACATTTCTGATAAATATATGTGAATGACATTATTGTTGATCGGAAATAATGTAGAATTATTCTGTAAAGCATAAAGGAGTATTTGAAAGGAGTTTTTCCAAGAAGGACCTCGGTAAAGCTGCTTACATATTGAGCATCAAGATCTATAGAGATAGATCAAGACGCTTGATAAGCTTTTTCAATGAGTAAATACCTTGACAAGATTTTGAAGTAGTTCAAAATGGAACAGTCAAAGAAAGAGTTCTTTCCTGTGTTACAAGGTGTGCAATTGAGTAAGACTCAAAGCCCGACCACGGCAGAAGATAGAAAGAGAATGAAAGTCATTCCCTATACCTTGGCCATAGGTTCTATAAAAGTATGCCATGCTGTGTACCAGATCTATTGTATACCCTACACTGATTTTGGCAAGGGAGTACAATAGTGATCTAGGAGTAGATCACTGGACAGCGGTCAAAATTATCCTTAGTGGAATAAGGATATGCTTCTCGATTACGGAGGTGACAAAAGGTTCGTCGTAAAGGGTTATGTCGATGAAAGTTTTGCCACTAATCCAGATGACTCTAAGTCTCAATCTGGATACATATTGAAAGTGGGAGCAATTAGCTAAAGTAGCTCCGTGCATAGCATTGTAGACATAGAAATTTGCAAAATACTTACGGATCTGAATGTGACAGACCCGTTGACTAAAATTATCTCACAAGCAAAACATGATCACACCTTAGTACTCTTTGGGTGTTAATCACATAGCGATGTGAACTAGATTACTGACTCTAGTAAACCCTTTGGGTGTTGATCACATATCGATGTGAACTATGGGTGTTAATCACATGGTGATGTGAACTATTGCTGTTAAATCACATGGTGATGTGAACTAGATTATTGAGTCTACTGCAAATGGGAGACTGAAGGAAATATGCCTTAGAGGCAATAATAAAGTTATTATTTATTTCCTTATATCATGATAAATGTTTATTATTCATGCTAGAATTGTATTAACCGGAAACATAATACATGTGTGAATATATAGACAAACAGAGTGTCACTAGTATGCCTCTACTTGACTAGCTTGTTAATCAAAGATGGTTATGTTTCCTAACCATGAACAAGGAGTTGTTATTTGATTAACGAGGTCACATTATTAGTTGAATGATCTGATTGACATGACCCATTCCGTTAGCTTAGCACCCGATCGTTTAGTATGTTGCTATTGCTTTCTTCATGACTTATACATGTTCCTATGACTATGAGATTATGCAACTCCCGTTTACCGGAGCAACACTTTGTGTGCTACCAAACGTCACAACGTAACTGGGTGATTATAAAGGTGCTCTACAGGTGTCACCGAAGGTACTTGTTGGGTTGGCGTATTTCGAGATTAGGATTTGTCACTCCGAATGTCGGAGAGGTATCTTTGGGCCCTCTCGGTAATGCACATCACTTAAGCCTTGCAAGCATTGCAACTAATGAGTTAGTTGCGAGATGATGTATTACAGAACGTGTAAAGAGACTTGCCGGTAACGAGATTGAACTAGGTATTGGATACCGACGATCGAATCTCGGGCAAGTAACATACCGATGACAAAGGGAACAACGTATGTTGTTATGCGGTCTGACCGATAAAGATCTTCGTAGAATATGTAGGAACCAATATGGGCATCCAGGTCCCGCTATTGGTTATTGACCGGAGACGTGTATCGGTCATGTCTACACTGTTCTCGAACCGTAGGGTCCGCACGCTTAAGGTTTCGATGACAGTTATATTATGAGTTTATGAGTTTTGATGTACCGAAGGAGTTCGGAGTCCCGGATGAGATCGGGGACATGACGAGGAGTCTCGAAATGGTTGAGACGTAAAGATCGATATATTGGACGACTATATTCGGAGTTCGGAAAGGTTCCGAGTGATTCGGGTATTTATCGGAGTACCGGAGAGTTGCGGGAATTCGCCGGGGAGAAGTATTGGGCCTTATTGGGCCATACGGGAAAGAGAGAGGGGCTGCCTAGGGCAGGCTGCGCCCCCTCCCCCCCATGGCCTAGTCCGAATTGGACTAGGGGGAGGGGCCGCACCCCCTCCTTCCTTCCCTTCTCTCTTCCCCTTCCTTGTCTCCTACTCCTACTACATGGAAGGACTCCTAGTTGGACTAGGAAAGGGGGAATCCTACTCCCGGTGGGAGTAGGACTCCCCTAGGGCGCGCCATAGAGAGGGCTGGCCCTCCCCTCCTCCACTCCTTTATATACGGGGGCAGGGGGCACCCCATAGACACAAGTTGATCTTCGTGATCGTTCCTTAGCTGTGTGCGGTGTCCCCCTCCACGATATTACACCTCGGTCATATTGTAGCGGTGCTTAGGCGAAGCCCTGCGACGGTTGAACATCAAGTTCGTCACCACGCCGTCGTGCTGACGGAACTCCTCCCCAAAGCTTTGCTGGATCGGAGCCCGGGGTGCATCATCGAGCTGTACGTGTGTTAAGAACTCGGAGGTGCCGGAGTAACGGTGCTTGGATCGGTTGGAACGGGAAGACGTACGACTACTTCCTCTACGTTGCGTCAACGCTTCCGCTTCGGTCTACGAGGGTACGTAGACAACACTCTCCCCTCTCTTTGCTATATCATCACCATGATATTGCGTGTGCGTAGGAATTTTTTTGAAATTACTACGTTCCCCAACAGTTCTTCCTCTAGTGGTGTTATGTGAACGTCGAGTACATGACACTTCACCATACTTGGGCCTAAGGGGAGGCATTGGGGAGTAGTAAGTAAATGACGGGTTGCGAGAGTGACAGAAGCTTAAACCCTAGTTCATGCACTGTTCTGTAAGGGGCTGATTTGGATCCATATGTTTCATGCTATGGTTAGATATATCTTAATTCTTCTTTCGTAATTGCAGATGCTTGTGAGAGGGGATAATCATAAGTGGGTTGCTTGTTCAAGTAAGAACAACACCATAGCACTGGTCCACCCACATATCAAATTATCAAAGTAGTGAACGTGAATCAACTAAACATAATGAACATGACTAAACGAGAATTTCCATGTGTTCTCGAGAATGTTTTTGTGAGTATAAGAAGTACCCTAGGCTTGCCCTTTGCTATAAAAAGGATTGAGCCACTTTGCTGCACTTTGTTACTATTGTCACTTGCTACTTGTTATGAATTATCTTGCTATCAAACTGCACATTACTACTACTTTTAGCAATTGCAGGGAATACATTACTGAAACCCGTTTTTCCTTCTGTTCCTCGTTGGGTTCGACACTCTTACTTATCAAAAGGACTATGATTAATTCCCTATACTTGTGGGTCATCACTATGTCATTTCCCTCACCCCTAACATAATGAGGAAATCTTTTCTTCCAAAGCCCTCTACATCCATAATAGCTAACAAATTAATGTATGAAATGTCAGAGTTGCACATTGTCTTGTCTAGGTTGTCTCCACCGTAAAATTGTGACCTCACATCTCAAATGGCATCCTCATCCAAACTACACATCCAAAGGATAATATTATTCAACTAACAAGTACAAAGAAATAATTAAGAGTAGTGATTTAATTAATATTCAATTTATAATTATTCCATAATATCTTGGATATGTGTCACATTCAGACTAATTCAAACTAATATATGAACTAAAACAGTGCACTCCACTATATGAAGACTGCAGTACAACATTGAATACATTGTATCAGCAATGTTTTAAACCTAAATCTCCAAATCAACACCAGCCCTAATCCCCAAATCCTAGGTCCAAACGTAATTCCAAAATTAACAGAGATGTAGGGAAAGATAAGTCACTCAACGCGTCTAATTCCAGTGGTCCAATCAAGGCTGCCCGTTGAGGTGTCGATTGAGGGAGTCCTGGATTAAGGGGTCCTCGGGTGTCCGGGCTATGTAACATGGGCCGGACTGATGGGCCGTGAAGATACAAGGCAGAAGGCCTTTCCCCGTGTCCGGATGGGACTCTCCTTTGCGTGGATGGCAAGATTGGCGTCCGGATGTGTAGTTTCCTTCCTCTGTAAACCGACCCTGTACAACCCTAGGCCCCTCCGGTGTCTATTAAACCGGAGGGTTTAGTCCGTAGAGGCTATCAGAATTCACATAGGCTAGACAGCTAGGGTTTATCCATTATGATCTCGAGGTAGATCGACTCTTGTTACCCCTATACTCATCAAAGTCAATCAAGCAGGAAGTCGGGTATTACCTCCATTAAGAGGGCCTGAACCTTGGTAAACATCGTGTCCCCTTTGTCTCCTGTTACCTTCGATTCTCAGAAGCATAGTTCGGGACCTCCTACCCGAGATCGGCCGGTTTTGACACCGACATCGATCACCCCGCGGGCAAGTTTCGCATGCTCCGGCAGTGGCGATAATGAAACATGTTGTTGTCGTGGCAGTCGTCCTCGTCGCCCTACCTTGTTGTCGTTGCCGTCAGATGTTGTGCCCCCTCCGCCGCCGCCTTCGTGTACTGCCGCCGCCATGTGAGAGAGGAGAGGAATCGCGAGGGAATGAGAGCGAGAGGGAAGAGAGTGAGACCACGCGCTGTCGGGATCTAGTCAAGCATGCGCCTCCGACCGAGCTGTTAACAACCATTGGTCGCACCATAACCTCTCTTACCATGTGTCCACTTTGCCACGTCGAAACGAGGTTCAAACTTTAGTCGGTGTTTTGTTGCCATTGTCAGCAGTAGCATGCGGTGCGAACTAAGCGTAGTTAAGATGGTTAGGATCCTTGTGGTGTAAGCAATCCACCAAAATCAAGTCTTTGACATGGCACACATGGTCGCATTTTTCTGGATTTATTTCCGGCCTTCCGGCTATGTGCGTTTAGTGCGAGGACACGCTCCCATTGACTAAGAAAGTGTTTGTGACAACTTTGTTAATCTCAAGATGTTGCGCCGGCTCAGTATCTCGAAGGTGCTCATAGGGGTAGGATGTATGTGCATGGGTTAAGCGTATGTGCGTGTATATGTGAGCACAATTCGTATTGTGGTGTTTTTTTTTTTTTTTTGCATTTCCGGACGGTTTTATCCATTTCACTCCAAGCTACATGTTGTTGCGGCATGCACGACGAAGGTGCTAGAAGCCATGGTGAATTGAATCTTGGAACCAGAACGACGCCAACTTGACAGCACGTCAGCACCCAAAGAAAGTAGAAACATGTTCGACACGTAAGAGTTAGCACTAGGCACCTTTTGTCCATTGTTTTCCCCAAACATACCACGGGAATCTAATCTTTCTCTGTTTAAAAAAAAATCTAATCTTTCTCGGAAGTACGTACAAGTGATAAGATGCCGTCCACTCAACCACATCGGCAGGTTCGGCCAGCAGAAAGCACACTTTCCGCCGGCCATTAGCGCGCGCGCATGGTCCGGTGCGCACAGAAACGCACGGTGGCTTCCTTCCGCTTCCGGGACAAGCCGCCCGTGCTTTTCCTTTTTCTTTTTCGCGACGGACACGCTACTCGTACGCACCTCCGTTCAGCTGTGCCGCCGCGCCAACGGGCTCACGTGTGCATCAGAAAGCAGCTGCAGTTAGTTGTCCACGTTGACGCGCGCACTGCACGTCACACTTGTCACACGTATATAAATGTCGGTGAGGAAAAAAAGGAAACTAGTAGAAGACGTTCTGTGGGCACATGAGCAGGATGAGCTGCTGGACTGCTGCTCCCAGTGACGGGCCGGCTTCGGGCGTGATCCGGCCGGGCGTCGGCGTCGGCGTCGGCATCGGCATCGGGGTCGGAGGGGGGCATTGCATAGGGGAACGCCGGCGGCCGAGGGGGAGGGTGCTCCGGTGCGGTGTGTGCAGCCGGACGAGCGGAGTCCTTCTGCTGCCGGTGACAGCAGAGGAGGATGCAGGTGAGTGTACACGCACGCATGCTTAATTTGCTGCCTGCTCGACTCACAGGAGTTCGCTTCTCGCCGTCGAATTCGAATCGGACCTTGCGATGTGACCGCGTGCTCTGCCGACTAGAGAAGAGAACATTCCCCAACAACCCGATTTGCAAGCGATTTGCAAGGCCTTTTAATATCAAAAAAGGCCTTTTAAACTTGATGTGACACTCGTGCTCCGTCACGGCGATCGTTTTGTCACACAACAGAGAATATCAAAAAGCACTCCGGCGTTCAAGCGATTTGCAAGGCCTTTTAATAACTCGTTGCAAATGCACCGACAACCCGATGGGCATAAAGAATTGCGCGCGCGGGGCATAGGTTGGTGAACACATGCATGCACATGTGTTGTGCGCAACCACCATGCAAAAATCTTGAATTTATAATAAAGAACTGCGTGTTGGGCCTAACTACCAAGGATTCACAATTGGTGTGTGGAAAGTGGTCGATGAGGCAGTACAAACATTTCTTGCGGCACAAGTTTTAAGCATAACCAAAGCCTACCTTTTTTTTTAAACTTACTTGAAACTTTATTTAACCGTCCCACGCAGGGATTTCGTCCGAGATAACACTCAAGATACAGTCAGGAGGAGATTGTCACCAAACCATACATAAATTATTGGCGACACTCTCCCTAGCTAACAGATGTGCCGCTTTATTTGCAGATCGTCGAGCCCAAGTAACCCTCCATTGTCCCCGCGTGCCCAGCATCTGCTTCACTTCTTCAATGACTGGCCCCATCAATGACAGGTCCTTTTCCTTACTCTGAAGCTTGCAGACGACCTCACGGCAATCCATCTCTACATGCAGGTTGTGTATATTCTGCTCAATGGCCAATTGCACAGCCCTCCTACATGCACTAAGTTCCGCTATTGCTGGCTCCTGGCATCGTGGAAAGATTTGACATGCACCGCCCAGGAAGGCACCTTCTTGGTTTCGTAACACAATGCCCGCACCACCCACCTCTCCTATTCTAGAAATAGCAGCATCGACATTAGCTTTCACCCATCCCTCCTCAGGCGGATTCCATTTCTCGCATGGTGCTGGGTTAGATTGTTTGCTCTTGCGGCCATGAACAGCTTGCCACTCGCCCATCAGGTGGAACACTCTCCTGGCAATCGCCTCTGCTTCTTCTATTCTCTGCCCGTCTCTTGCGTTGTTCCGTGCCAACCAGAGCGCATACACCCCCTGAGCCATGACTGCCCTCTCATCGTCCGTCGCCACGGCAAGCCAAGACAGGAGCCACCTTGATAATGCACTCTGAGGACTAACTGACTCCGGTGGGATCGCCACCGGTACCCCCAATTCCGAATGCATAATCTTCCAGAATTTCAGTGAGTGAGAACACCCCCAGAACCTGTGAAAGATGGATTCTTCTCTGCCGCATGCCACGCAGAACACACCATCCTTGATCTTCCTGCGACGGAGTTCCATCCCCACCGCCAAGCCATTACATATCAGCCGCCACATATGAATCTTAACCTTCCCTGGCGCGACAGTGTCCCATAGATTCATCCATGACTTGTGCTCCTACACCGCTAGAGATGAAAATGGAGTGGAAACTTTCCGTTTTTCCGGAGGAAAAATGGAAACGGAGAGAAAATATGAAAACGGAAACGGAAATTTGCAAAACGGAAGTGGAAATGGAATTTTTTATGCGGAAACGGAAACAAAAACAGAATGGTGTTTTCCGGTGGAACATGCATGGAAATGGAACTTTCCGTTTATGTGAATATGGAATTTCTGTTTTTACTATAGACCTATTGTTGCTTTGTAGCCCAACTACCAAAGAGAACACAATGACACAGTTAGTAGAATGGATCTAAGGCCCAACTCCTACTACCACACATGTACTCAGCTTGACCCTATACGCAATTGTCCGGTACTACTACAATACTATGCTAAGTTGCTAACATAATGATATTATTTTGTAGCCATGTTAACAACTCATTAAATTTGTTTGTTTTCGTGTGTATTTCTCTATGATTCAAGGGGGTTTTAAGTTCCGATCAATGCCTATTTCTATTTCCGTATCCACTTTGTATTTGCTCCGTGTCCGTTTCCGGTAGTATCTGTTTCCGTATTCATTTCCGGGGTTTCTGTATTCGTTTCCGCTTCTGCAAAGAAATGTGAAAACAAATATGATAGCACTCAGTTCTGTCCGTTTCCGCTCCGTTTTCATCCCTATGCACCGCCGATGATGTTTTCGGCCGGCCAGCTTTGAGTCGCTTCTGTTGCATACGCAGATGGTAGGCCGACCGTACAGTAAAGACACCATTTTTGCTGTAGTTCCAGGCCAGATAATCATCCACATTTTGCCCCCCGATAGGAATCCGGAGTATCTCTTCAGCATCGTCCGGGGAGAACATTTCAAGTACCTTTTCTACGTCCCAAACAGAGTCATTCGCTGCTAGCAGGTCGCACACCCGATTTATCCCTTGGCTATAAGTTTGGCCCAGTGGCCTTAAACTTCCACTCCTTGGTATCCAATTGTCATGGTGCACTTTGATTGACGTTCCATCCCCAACTCTCCAGATGAGTCCCTCCAAGAGCAGGTCCCTCCCATGAAGTATGCTTCTGAAGGTGAAAGCCTACCTTTTTTGACAATTAAAACCATTTCGGTACCCCCTCTGTAAAATACTCATGTTTGTCCTAAGTCAAACTTTTTAAAGTTTGACCAATTTCGTATAAAATAAACCAACATCTACAACACCAAATTAGCTCCATTTACATTCATGATGTTGTAGATATGGGCGGCTTTCTTTCTAAAATGGTCAAGCTTAGAGACGTATTACTTCGAACAAACATAGAACCTCGCGTATTTTGGAACAGATTAGAAAATGTCTCATATATTCATGTAGGATTAGAAAATCACATTATTATTTTTCTAATAATGATTGACCTCATATGACAAATAAAAGGAATTCAGTGATTAACAATTCAGAAAATTAAGTGGTATATATTTGGAATGAAAATGGGGGAACCGAAAAGCCCCGCCCATACATGCGGGGGAGTTCCGTAGAACCCTTTTTGTGTGGCATTTTTTTGTCTAGACCGTGTCCTGTCCGGGTGGACAAATGGGGAAGGTGTAGGGGATTTCCTTACATCAGTGCCTTGGTGAAAACACTAGATGTGCAGATGTAGCATGTTAAAGAATTATATTGGTGGAAGTTGAGGGCCTCTTTGGATTGAAGGATTTTCATAGGAATATTGGAGGATTCCAATCCATTGGATTTTTTCCTAAAAAAGCCCTTTGGATCAAAGGAACCACACCTCCAAAATTCCTATGGATGCATTCCTACACCTCAATCCTATAGGAATTTCAACATCCACTATAACCTCTTTTTTACACTGATTCGCGTAGGATCGAGGCACTTTTCCTGTGTTTTTCCTGTGTTCCATCCAAATGACCATTCTTGTAGTTTTCCTCTATTTTGTAATCCTCTGTTTTGCACCTACAATCCCGTCAAATTCCTGTGTTTTTTGAATTCCTTTGTTTTCTAATCCTGTGATCCAAAGAAGCCCTAAAGGATTGTGTAAACCTGGCAATTCTCTAGGCCTGGCTTTGTAAAGCCCGACCTCAAAATCTCAAGCCCGGGCCCGGACCGACCTGTCCTGAAACACATGAACAATGCCATTCTTTATCAACATAATGATTTCTAGGATATTTAAAATATATATTATGCCTACATTTCTAATAAAATAATGATTTATGCCTTGTTCGGGCTTATTTTAGAGATTTCAGGCCAGGCTTCAGGCGAAAAAGTTGAGCCTGAGCCTGGCCCGGATGTCGGGCTTTCGGCCGGATTGTCCATGCCTAGGTCTAGGATTGTGTGTTGAAATATATTGTCCGCCTCCCTCCATCAGTTCGGACTTTTGGATGAGTTGGCTGGTGCATGAATTCAATATGATATCCGAGCCAAGAGGTCTTGAGTTCAAGACCATCGATCCCACGTCTATGAGTTGGCTGGTGCATGAATTCAATATTGTGCAATACCCCACTACAAGGTTACCAAAGAAATCTTTTTTTTACTCGGCAAAAAATACGCTCAATTGCTAGGACACACCGACAACAATGCATATGTGATTCATCAAAATTCATTTTCTCGGCCAAATCATGAATTTAAATTGCCAGATACACATATGTCACAAGGTCCAAAAGGAAACCCAAGTTGCGTTCTCTCTCAGCGCATACTTGGTTGAAACCCGTTAGCGCTTTAAACGTGATTTTACACCGCGAAATTCACATGTCATAAGATAGGGGCGTAAGCAGGCACCAAACTGCCCGGGCCATGGCTTGGGGCGTAGCGAGCGAACGCTTCATTGCATGTTGTAACTTTAAGGGTGGCCTAGGGCATAGGCAGATCCTGACTAGGGCATTGATGACGACGGCTTAACTCGACGAGAGAATATTTGCAAACACATGGGTTAGCTAGGAGCCCTTTAAAACAAGTTTTGCGGGTATATTATTCTCAAGTTTTTTAAAAATTACCAAAATAATGATAATCAAATGCATATGTATGGAGCGAAAACTATGCCAATGGTATTATTCGAAAAATACACATGGGTAAGCTGGGTTGTTTTTCAAAAGTTATGGCGGTGCCAATGGTATTATTCGAAATTGAAAGAGCTGGGCCTAACCACCCCGATTACTTATGTTTTTGAGGAAAACCACACCGGTTAGTTGCCGAAAGCAAGCAGTAATGAGAGCACGCCCGCCCGCACCCGCAAGAAACGCCAGGCTGTCGCCCGTAACAAACCTCGCGCGCGCCGTCCCATTCCCCGACCTCGACGCCCACGGCGCGCGCACGCCCTCCAGCCTCTTCCGTTCCGTCCCGTCCCCCGCTGAAACCGGGCGCCGACGGCCGACCCCCTCCGCGGGCGCCACGTGCCCCGGCGCCGTCAGCCCGCGGGCACATTCCGTCGCGCATTCCGTCCATGCCGTGACGGAGACCGCGGCGCGACCCCTATAAGAAAATGGAGCCGCATCGCCTCACACGCATCCCACCACACCGCCACCTCTCCCTTCCAGTCATCTGACATCTGCTCCCGTCCTCTCCTCCTCTCCCCCCCGAAGCAGCGTGCGCGTCGCTCCTCTCCGCCCGGATCGCGATGGCCGCCGCCGCCGTCGCCGCCGACTCCAAGATCGACAACCTCCGCGACGCCGTCGCCAAGCTCGGCGAGATCAGGTGCCCCGCCCGACCCCTCCCCTCCGCCGGATCTAGCGGCCAGTAGGCGCCCACTCCGCTCCCGCTCAACTGTTTTTTCTGCTCTGTTTTGTCGGTGACGACGCAGCGAGAACGAGAAGTCCGGGTTCATCAGCCTCGTCTCGCGCTACCTCAGGTAATAATGCGAATCTGCCCCGCCTCCATGGTTACGCTTGTCTCCGACGATCTGCTACTTGCTGACGGGTGGTTTCTGACGGTTGCGCTGCGTGGTGTGTCTGCAGCGGCGAGGCGGAGCAGATCGAGTGGAGCAAGATCCAGACCCCCACCGATGAGGTGGTGGTGCCCTACGACACCCTCGCGCCCCCTCCCGAAGGTACCATCTCGTCTCAGATGCTTCTTCGCGTGGTCGATTCGGATTCGATTCGAATGTTCACTCAGTGTGTGTCTCTGTTTGTGTGCGTGCGTGTGTGCTGCAGATCTCGACGCCATGAAGGCCCTGCTCGACAAGCTCGTGGTGCTCAAGCTCAACGGAGGCCTCGGCACCACCATGGGCTGCACCGGCCCCAAGTGAGCACCCCACCCCGCCCATCCTCTTCGCAGCTCCCGATCACTTGTTTTAGCTTGCATATGCGTGGATCGTGCTACCTTCAGTTAGATTCGCCCCAACACTGTAGTCTAGCAGCAAACTACAGTACATGCCATGCTGATATCTTCGTGTGTGCGATCCTGCTTGTGCTGGCCACGGGTTACTGTTGTTGTTTAGTTTTTCAGCCGGGCCGTGGTTTTAGCACACCATATCTCACATTCAAATGTTTGCTCAATTGCGATGCCATGTCATGTTCGCTTCTTCATGTGTGCAGTCCTGATTATGGTCGTGACGAGTCACTATTGTTTGTTAGTTTTCTGGTTTGGCCGTGGTTTCGGCACACCTTTTTGCGCCTCCAAATGTTTGGTCAAATGCAATGCTGTAACTTTATCATCAGTTACTATGGGCTTGTGTCCTAGTATGGTTACCCATATTTATGTTAATTTTGTTTCCACATGTCACTTTTAGATCCACCTGCTATTATACTTATTCCAGTTCTGTTTGCGAGTTCTTCTCCAAAGTTCATGATCTGGAAGTGCATGGCATGTACTATAATATTCTTGTCGCTTTCAAGGCTCCGTACGTTTATGTTCCTTCTCTTGATTCGCTGTGGCTGTAATACATATAGGTCGACCTGTCTGCTTCCAAGTGCATTAATGAATTAGTCATAGAATTGCTATTGCCTACTCATTTCATTCTTGTTGTGATACCTTTATTACTCTAATGTAGTCCAGTTGTCATGTCATGTTGTGGTTGCCCTTATTTCTGTTAATTGCTATTGCCTACTCCAAATGTTTGGGCAAACCCAATGCTGTAACCTTACCATCAGTTACTATGGGCTTGTGGCATAGTATGGTTGCCTGTATTTCTGTTAAGTTTATTTGCACCTGTCACTTTTAGATCCACCTGCTATTATACTTATTATAGTTCTGTCTGTGGAATCCTCCAAAGTTCATGATCTGGAACGACATGAACAATATTAATACGGGCAACTTTCCATACTTCCTATTAATACTTATTAATATTCTTCATGTCACCTTCTATACTCTGTGCGTTCTGTTCTTTCTCTTGATTAGCTGTGGCTCCAGTACTTATATGTGAACTCGGATGCTTCCAAGCATATCAGTGAAATTAGTCATAAAATTGCTATTAACTGTACTCATTGTTCATTCTTATTGTGACATCTTTATTACTCTGACGTAGTCCAGTTAAACTATCAGTTACAGGGAGAAATGAAATTGTGGACGGGAGCTCCTTTGATTGAAAAAATAGTTTGATTAATCTGGTTCTCTGATCAATGATATCAAACATTAAGGCTATGAATGGTCTTTATCTTTTCATTTATATACTGTTGTCCCAATTTGACATTAGTGCTACTTAAGCTGGTCAAGAGTTACTGTTATTCGTTAGTTTTCTGGATGGGTCATGGTTTTAGCACACCATTTTGCGCCTTCAAATTTTTGGTCAGATGTGATACTATCACTCTATCATCAGTGACAGGCTTGTGGCTATTATACTGGCTGGGCTGTGGTTTTGGCACCCCATTTCTGTCAATCTTATATCCACTTGTCACTTTTAGATCCACCTGCTATTTTACTTATTGTAGTTCTGTTTGGGGAGTCCTCCAAAGTTCATTATCTGAAAGGCATGAAATATATAATATTCTTCTTGTCAGGCTCCATACGTTTATCTCCCTTCTCTTGATTTGCTGTGGCTCTAATACGTATAGGTCAACCCGTCTGCTTCCAAGCATATTAATGGATTAGTCATAAAATTGCTATTGCTTACTGATGTTCATTCTTGTTGTGACATCTTTGTTACTCTGACGTAGTCCAGTTAAACTATCAGTTTCATGGAGAAATAAAATTGTGGGCGGGGGCTCCTTTGATTGAAAAAATAGTTCGATTAATCTGGTTCTTTGATCAATATAGCGAGCATTAAGGCTATGAATGCTCTTTATATTTCCATTCATATATTTTTTTTGCCCCAATTTTACATTAGTGACTGCTGCCAGCTTGCACTGCTGAATATGACCATACACTTATTTTCTATACTCTGTTGGCCAATGAAACTTTGATCATCTGAACATGGTGTTGTGGTTGACTATGTACAAAACATGATATCAGTATATGTTTGATGCAACGTGTCAATAATGGACAGATATGAACTTATTCATTTTGAGTTCTACCACCTTCAGCAGGTAATAACATAGCTCACTGCATGCAGGTCTGTCATTGAAGTTCGCAATGGGTTTACATTTCTTGACCTTATTGTGATTCAGATTGAGGTATTCTTAGTTTCTACTCATATTTTCTGTGCACCGACTTGATGTAGTGTGTAATTGTTTGTGCCTTACAAGTTTCACCTGTATGCAGTCCCTGAACAAGAAGTATGGATGCAGTGTTCCTTTGCTTCTAATGAACTCTTTCAACACTCATGATGACACACAGAAGGTTGATATCCCACTTCCCCTATTTATTTCCTGTTGAAAAGATGACTTTCTAAATTTGGACTAACATACTTGCATAATGACCTGTTTTGTAGATTGTTGAGAAGTACTCCAACTCCAACATTGAAATTCACACTTTCAACCAGGTATGAAATTAGTACTTTCATCTGTTTATTCAACTATATCAGATTTTACCCCACTACTTGCGGTGTCAATTAACAGACACATGTTTCTCTCAGAGCCAATACCCTCGCATTGTTACTGAAGACTTCTTGCCACTTCCAAGCAAAGGGCAGACAGGGAAGGATGGCTGGTTAGTTTTCTCTAACTATTCTTGTCTTATTCTTGGAATACCAATGGATGATCATTTCATTTTATGATATTTCAAATATTAGCTTTGCCTTTATGCTTTATTGATTCAACTTTGTTGGACTTGACTGTCCAAATAATTTTTTGAAGTCTAATATTGTGGTTTTTGAATGTGAAGGTACCCCCCAGGCCACGGTGATGTGTTCCCCTCTTTGAACAACAGTGGAAAACTCGATACCTTGCTGTCACAGGTGAGCACAAATGGCTTAACCTTCTATGTAGGTGAACGGATTAGTTTGACAGGTTGATTGGTTGCATACTACACCTTATCCAGATTTTGCTTTTTTACATGGATTAGTTTGCCCTTGTGATCCACATCTTCATAGCATGTTTTCTTTTGAAGTTTACAAAAAATCTATGTGGTGTATGCTTCTTATCATTTAAATAAATCAAATCAGTTACAACTTGCACGTCATCTGTAGGGACTTGCTTAACTTTGCTTACAGAATCCAAACACCTTCATATTATTGTGCTTACTATTTTGCCAATCTTCTCTCAGGGAAAGGAGTATGTCTTCGTGGCGAACTCAGACAACTTGGGTGCTATAGTTGACATCAGTATCCAAATATGACCAGATTTATTAATTTCCAATCTGATTCTTTTCACCTTTTTAGTGTTACTTTGTGCCATAAATGGAATCCTTAACCATCACAGAGATACTAAACCACCTGATCACTAACCAGAATGAGTACTGCATGGAAGTTACTCCAAAAACATTGGCTGATGTTAAAGGTGGTACCCTCATCTCATACGAAGGAAGAGTCCAGGTACACTAATACTTTCCTCCTGGCTTGCCTATTACTAGCTCTTAATTATCTTTGCTGATAAGCAAACATTGAAAGTAACGGCCGCAGTGTAATTTGCAAGTTGCAACATTAACTTTGAACCTACATGACATGAATGAATCACTCATAATTTATCTCTATTACATGCAGCTCTTGGAGATTGCCCAAGTCCCTGATGAGCATGTAAGTACCCTCTCCCTGAACTGTGTTGTTCTGAGTCGTGAGAGTATTATGAGGCTAAATAGCTGATGAATACTTTTCCTTTGTGTATTTGTTCAGGTGAATGAATTCAAGTCGATTGAGAAGTTCAAGATATTTAACACCAACAACCTGTACGAATCTATAAACCGTGTCTTACTTTGATTAAGAACTCTGTTCCTTCCTAACATCTTCTGGCATCAGGTGGGTGAACTTGAAGGCGATCAAGAGGCTTGTAGATGCTGAAGCACTTAAGATGGAAATCATTCCCAACCCTAAGGTACATCCGTCATCCTTGGCGTGAATCTCAGTTCCATTCTGTTCATTTGCTTTTATCTAAGCAGCTAGTTCTTGCAGGAAGTTGATGGCGTGAAAGTCCTGCAGCTAGAAACCGCAGCTGGAGCAGCGATCAGGGTATAGGCAAACTTATCTCAAAATGTTGTGTTGGGCTGCCCACTTTTTGTTTGTGATGTGCTCTAATGCTTTTCTTTCCTTCTAGTTCTTTGAGAAGGCAATCGGCATCAACGTTCCTCGCTCAAGGTTTCTGCCCGTGAAGGCTACATCTGATTTGTTGCTTGTGCAGGTATATCTGAAATCCCCTTGGTGTTTTCTGGTTTGGTACCATGATGAGACAACAGCTGACCTCATTTTTCTGCCCCACAGTCTGATCTCTATACCTTGGTCGATGGCTACGTCATCCGCAACCCAGCCAGAGTGAAGCCATCGAACCCTTCAATTGAGCTTGGTCCTGAGTTCAAAAAGGTAAGCCATCTTAATCATAAGGATTTTGTCAATTAGTCGATAAAGTAATTGCATTGAAGAAACACGTGAATGGTGAAAGAAGCTGGAATGTGGTTGTGACTTACATTTTTTTCTTGACGAATTATAGGTTGCCAACTTCCTTGCCCGTTTCAAGTCGATCCCCAGCATTGTTGAGCTCGACAGCTTGAAGGTCTCTGGCGATGTCTCGTTTGGCTCTGGAGTCGTGCTCAAGGTGAACTTCGTAGTCATCATTCTCCTTTTGCTGTGATTAGTTACTGTGTACAAATGGACCTAATGCTAATCAAATCTGCTCATCCCATCTGCAGGGCAACGTGACCATCGCAGCCAAGGCTGGAGTCAAGTTGGAGATCCCAGACGGAGCTGTGCTCGAGAACAAGGTAAGCCTTCATTTCACATCCCAACACCTACCCAATCTGAAACTGTGTGGTCTGACTGACACATGGCCTTCTCTGGTGTCTCCAGGACATCAACGGCCCCGAGGATCTTTGAGTGACGCCTGCTGCATCGCCAGTCGCGTTCCCAGAAACCTTCCTGTCCTCCTTCGCTGAGTTAACAGTCATGTAATTTTCGTGTGCATTCTGCTGGGGTGTTGTCCTGGGATAGCCCCTTTACATAATAATTGTAATCCCCTCTGTGCTGTTCATCTACACTTGTTCTTCCTGGGCGTGCCAGGGACGTAAAATTTCTTTTGGTTATATGATGCCCATAGTTTTCACATGCCTAAATTTGTTTCTTCTTTCGCCCTGCTGGGCCGTAAGAGTTGCTTTTTGCTGGAGTGTTTTGTGTCTCCTTTGCCAGTTGTGCCATGCGTAACCCACACTTGGTTGTGGCTATTTTAGATCACAAAGATACGTCTATTGACAATCTTTCTCGCAGAACCCGAACTGTTTGCTTCCATGGGCCCACTGTGAGAAAAAGTCACAGTTGCAACTTTGTCATGAACTGAGAAGGGATCGTGCTTGGCAGTTTTGTCATGTGCTTATTCTTTTTCCCGGTTGCCTTATACCTGATGGTTGGTTGGTATAGGTGTCGATCATGGTGGCAAAAGAACATGAGCATGAATAAGCTTGCACGGCAATCCAACACTTGCATTGTGTGAAGATATCAATCACATGATATAATGATTCAAAAATCAAATTTAAGTGTCCAAAAAAAGGGTGTCACAAGGCATGTGTCTACAGTCCTTAGTAAAAAGTACTCCCGCCATAAAGAAATATAAGAGCGTGAGGGAGTACAAATCCAAATTTGAAACACAGATGATTTTTGAAAGATAGTAGACATATGTCCTGTGAACATTCAGAATTTTCTGAAACATCCAAATTTATTTTTTTGTGGCATGGTACCATGTAATACATCATGGTATCACAGTATATTTCCCACACATTGTAACTGAAGAGTTTACAGGAACAGTCGGAAAAACAATTACAGAATTTAGTTTCAAATTGCCATGACACTCGCGACACAAATCTTTTGGGTAAGCTGACAAAAATCTAAATGCACCATCTATTGAGTCACTCGAGACATCCTTTGAAAAGGAAAAGGAAAAAGGGCTGAAAAGGGACTTCGAGAAACACAAGCATTTACAATTCCGGCAGCAGCTTAAACAATCTACCACAAATGTGGCCAGATGCCATGCGATGACCAAAGGCCCCCCCACCCATGACCAGCTCTATCGACGACAAATGTGATTGCTGTGCCGATGTCTTGAGGCTGGTGTTTAACAAGAGCAATCACATTATGTACCACGACGGGTCTCAAACCTTCCCAAGCTCATACGGCTAAATGGTTGTCGATATCAAAGCTACGGAGATCCGAAGGGCCGGCCCCGATCCTGCAAATGTAAGTAGGACAAGTTATGCACTTATGCTACAACATATTTTGAGAAAAAAAGATGGCATGTCATAAGTAATTTAAGTACAATAATTGATTGTGGAACAGCTGCACGCGTGATATCGTGGAAAGCTGGAAGGTGGATTATGCGTAGAGCAAATAGCAAACTAGCAAATGTTCTCGAGTATTAACGGGTCGAGGGCTATTGATCTTGACAACGACCACAGGCCATGATGAAGTGATTTGTACCTCTTGTTTATTGTGCAATAATGGAATTTGATGTTCCCAGCCTTGACATCTTCAATATACTGCAACATTTTGTACAGATGTAAGAAGCTTATGATGTCAAAAGACTGAAAACTATAACTTGCTGGAAGACACAATGCTTGAACTGGAGGAGGGGGTGTACCATTCTCAAAGTGACGATGATTGAAGAAAATGCCAGAGAATCGAATGGTATATCATCCAAAGCAAAAAGTGCACATTCTAGCGACTCGGATCCAGGTGAGAAACAGGGGGTCTTCATTCTTGCTCGGAAAATAATGTAACTCTACTGCATGTCATCACAATACACAAGAAGAATCCACTTAGTAGTGTATTAAGTTAAGCATGAATTGACCCATTAGGCTGCTTTTCACTCACTTGGCCAATTAGCGGAATATCCAACTGAGCAAAAGGTGAGACTATCTCTACATCTGCACAAGCTTCTTCCAACGTTTCCCTTGAGGCTCCTTCTGCTGCAGACTCTCCGACTTCCAAATAACCAGCAGGAAGAGTCCTGTTGATGTAACCTTGATTAGAATGACAGACCAGCCCCAAAATGACAATGTTCTTAGAGAAAACAGAAATGCTTTGCAAATGCAAATCAAAGAATGTGGCAGAAAGCAATTGGAAATAAAACGTACTAGTGCATTAGAGAGAGAAAATAAGAGGTCCGTTAAAAAGGAAAGGAGCAATCCTGAACTGAGGAAAAAATAACAACAAAACAAACACCATTGCTGTAACATATAAAGACATATGCAGTTTCACACCACAAATAGTACAAGCAAATAATTCTGTACATACTTCCTATGGACGTAAAATTCATTTTGGTACTTTTTTTTGACAGGAAATTGATTTTGGTACTACATATACAGGCAAGAAAAACATGTTATGATAATAACTGTAAAACATAGTACACCCATGCAGCTCGCCAGTATGGTACAGACAACACCAGAAAGCATGATCATAGCCAACAAAATGGACTCGTCAAAGGTAGCTTACCAAAGGCCATAAGCCGGTTCAATCTTTCTTCTGCAAAGGAGGACCTTGTTATCATGCTCCACAAGGCAACCGACAACCTACAAAAGATGACACAGATTAGTGAAAAACGAATGGGTAAAAGCTAATACACACCTACAAATGTTATAGGGCATATAATTTTGTGTTGTTGAACAGTGACAGATATCAGGTCTGTGCAGTGGAACTCAGAAGCAGTTGGCATTCAAAGCAAGCAAACCACAGTATCTCGGTTCTAAATGCATATGCACATATTGTCTGAACTCTGAAGATGGCGCCTATTCATACTCTGTTCTTCAGTTCATACCATTTTGGGGTTCTCGTAGTGCACTCTCCCACAAGAAGAACAGACAGCCCTCATCTTCTCATCCCCGTCTGGTACGGCCAATTTCGTCGGACTTCCACAAGCTGGGCAGAAAGGGATCCTCGACTTGGGCACCTGCATTAGCGGTGGTTAGGAGTGTATTCGGTCAGCAACATGCGTTTAAACCAGCTAGAGGGCTAGAGCAACGAGTATTATTATCTCATGAAACCAAAGCTGTTATCCACTAATTTCGATCCTGAATCGATGCCGCATCCACCCACACGCACGGTAGATAATTGTGCTAGGGAGACGGAGCACCATGGTTGCAACCAACAGAGGATGCCTCGTGGCTCACAGTTGCTAAGGCAGGCATCCCTTCCCATCCACCAGTTGCTAAGTCAACGCGCTAGATGGTTCCATCCACGGCGATTATTCTACGGCCTCAGAATCTCAGCTCCGACACCAGCGACGCCGGCAGCCGGGCGCCGGTCAGATATCATACGGACGGACGCGTGAGGAGGAGGCAGGCTCACCGCAGGGGCCGGCGGCGGCGAGGGGGCGGAGGTGGAGCTGGCGCCGGCGCCGGAGTGGTTGGAGGCCGACATCCGGAGCGGGCGGAGGCGGGCGGCGGCGGCGGCGGTGCGGGGCAGGGGCGGCGCGCGGCGGGCGAGGATGCGGGCGGCGTGGGGGAGGAGGAGGTGGTGGGATCTGAGGAGGAGCATGGCGGTCGGGCGGGTTTAGTAGGGAGGGGGGAGGTTGGTTGGTGGCGTGGCGTGGGGATGGGAGGAGGACGGCGACTCGGGGAAGGGGAGGCTGCGCGGTGAGGTCGGCCGCGGAACACGTCGGCTCGGTCGGCGGGCGGTGGTGATTCGGCTGGGTGGCCGGTGGCTATTGGGCGACGCGGCGGGACGGGGGTGGGTCGCCACCGGTGACGGGGCCGGCGCGCTGGATAAACAATTGGGGAAGATGGCGTGGCGGGTTTATCCTCGGTGTCTTTGGTCCTCGTGGAAGACATTTTTGAAGGGGGGTGGATGCCTTTCTTCTTTTCTTGTTCCAACCGGATCGCCTCATTTTCCCATTACTTTCCGAATTCCGCAGCAGCGAAGTTCATGCACAGAGTGAAAAGGAAGAAAGAAAATGGCAAAAAACGAGACAATACGTTCAACTGTGGTGTACAATCCTACTAAGTTGCCGTGTTGGGTGCAAGTATTTTACTTTGTTTGTGTGCAGCTGTTGCTTATCTTGGTAGTCTAAAAGCTTTTGTCGGTTCGATAAACCTTGGTTCTAATTGAGAGAAAGCTTTACTGCTATCCTTGGGGTACCTCCTCCCGTTTACCCAAGAAGGGGTTCAAATTCTTGATAAACTGAGTGTTATCCAAAAAAATTTAATTGATTTGAGTAAAAATGGAGAAACTCCTAATTCTAATTTGAAGCGTATGAGTTCTCATTTAATAACTTGTAATAAAAAGCTTGAAACTCTTGATATTTTCTTTGTTTATTTTGAGAATTCTGGAAGCTCTTTGTCTATAGATCCTAATATTGATAAAGATATTAATGGGAACCGTAAGGAGCCATGTGGATTTGAAAGAAATCTTCACTTAAAAAGAGCTGGTAAAGTATTGAATGATGATAAAACTTGATGCATGCATTATGCCTTGCTAGAGGGGCATTAAACAATAGCACTTGTTGGAAGGCAACCCAATATTTATCTTTAAATTTGTGCTTTTGTTTGCTGAGCCTGCATAATTATTGCTATTGTAGTAATTATGTTTGTATCTTTTATTTTGTTTTCGTGCCAACTTAAGACCTTGGGATGTTGCAAATGCTTGTTTATTAGGTTCTGTGCAGAAACATAAACATTTTTTCATCCACTGTCTGAATTTTCATTCTGTACTGGAGAGTGATCAATTTCTAACTTTTTTACAAATTACTATGTTACAAATTCTTTGTGATGTCCTACTTTTTCAGAATTTTCGGACTTATCGAAGTATGTGTAAATATTAGATCTTTATGTATTGTTCTATTTTTGACAGATTTGTTGATATGTTTTCTTTATCTGCTTGTTTTAAAGTTTCCATGACCTATATTGGGGGGTATAAATTGTGAAAATGATAGGATACAATAGACATTGTTTGGAAATAAATATGCATCTTGTATTGACAGTACACGAGTAAATGATTTATTTTATATGTACTAACCTATCTCATGAATTCTGTTAAGTTTTCTGTGGATGAAGTTTTAAGATCGAGGTGAGACAACAATATGAAGAGAACAAGGAGCGGCAAGATCCTAATCTCAGGGATGCCCTAAGCACCCCTAAGGTAAAATTCAAGGAGACTCAAACGTCTAACCTTGGGGATTCCCCGGTAGGCATCCCCTCTTTCGTCTTCAAAAATTACCGGTATTACTCGGTTGGACCTACTTTTTTATTTATTCACATGATATATGTTTTGCTTAGAGCGTCATTTGCTTTTATTTGAATTTTATTTGCTGGTTTCTACAATCACTGTGTCGGTGGAAAACGACACCTATGGGATCATGAGGATCCCTTCTGCGGTTGCGGGGCGCGGGGTTGTGAGAAGAGCAGGATTAGCAATCAGCACAAGGATCGTTTACCCAGGTTCGGGCCGCGGGGATGCGTAAAATCCTAGTCCTGCTTTGGTGGATGTATTGAGTGTTCTTGAGCTCTCGAACTAGCTACGGTGGCTGCATGGTTCCAAAGAGCCGAATCCCTCTCCAATACGCCATGGGCCTCCTTTTATAGTCGAAAGGGGCGGCCACAGTGGCACACAGGAGGTGGAAAGACCTACAGTGCTATGAGCTTATCGCTCGTATTACAGGACAAGGCGCATTTAATGCGTAGCTTAGGTGTCCTCTTGCTTTATCGGGGACGGGGCCGAGGCCCGTCCCGTCCGTCGGCGCTCCTCCTCGCTTCGACACACGCCCTGGCCAGCGATGCATGCGGTGCCATGTAGGCAGGCAAGCAGCTGAGGTGGTGTAGTAGTGGAGCCTCCACGAAGATCTGCATGCCACCACGCAGGCGTGTGCTGAGTTGGCATGGAAGCTGCATGTTGCCACGCAGGTGCCTGCCCAGCTGGTTGGGCTGGCGGCTGCATGTGAACGGCAGTGGAGACTCGGTTGGCGCGGGCCTAGCAGTGGCCCCGCTGACGCCCTTGGCAAGGGCCTTGCCGGGTGGCCCGGCAAGGGTCTTGCCGTGGCGCGCTGTCGTCCCCGGGTTTCCTCAACAATGATCTTGTCGAGGATCGTTGCCTTCCAATCCTCTCTGATCTTGAATATTCTTTGTCTTCACAAAGATCTGCATGCCACCATGGAGGTGCCTCCCGAGCCCTATCACAACATGGTTGATGGCGTTGGAGACCGTGGGTTCGAGGGTGGCTCGCTCTGCTGGTGTGGGCAAGCCGCCCTGGCAAGGGGCTTGCCGGGGCTGCTGAGGCTGCCCCGGCAAGGGTCTTGCCAGGGAAACCTGATTCGTCCATCTGCTCTCTGTGGTCTCGGTCTTTGGCGTTGCGCCGATTGTTTCTGTGGCTTCGACTCCTCCCTTTTGCCCTGCTAAGTGTGGCTTCGTCCTGTGGCTCTGACTGCCCGCGCACAAGTAAGGGGTACAAAGGAGTGCCCCTACTTTAGTACACCGACAGGAGCCCCCGGGCCTGGGCCACACATAGGCGCAACGCGTTGTTGGGCCAGGTCCAAAAAGGAGTGCTCCTATTTAACACCGTATTCTGATCACACCTATTATGAGAGACACATATTCATCTCATATTTATAGAATGCTCATTTGATATTCACTTGTATCTATTTGAGTAGAGGTGTTTACAGAATTTGATCTAGTACTTCACATATACTTGTTAGAGCACTGTGATAAACTATGTTTTTATAGAAAAATATTAGAACTCTCTTGCCTCACTTAAATATTTTTAGATAGTTGAATAGGAATTGACAATTTGCATGAATAGCATGTTTGGTCTAAAAATAGGTATATATGAGTGCTATAATAAAACCTTGCATGAACTTGCAGATCAATTGAACTTGATAATTGGATTCCTTTCAATGATTTTGAGATAGTGAGTTGGTAATTATTTTTGTGTAGCCTTAAGGACTTGCGTGAAGTGGTGGAAATGCGTTATAAGGTCATACATGTTAATACTTATGGTTGTTTAAGTGGAACTAACTATGAGGGGTCTAAGTTGAAGAACATTGCAAGTAACCACCTTGTTGAATGGGTCGGGAAGCCTAGCGAACGGACTTCGGTTCATCAACTCACCCCTTGGAGTGATCGGTCTTGTGGTTACCCAGTGTAAACTATGAAGTATTAGTGAGATGTTTTGGTTTATGAGTTGCGGTCTTTATGCACTTCCACCTATCCATATTTTGCTAGCCTCTTCGGTACCCCGCATTGCCAACTCTCATATTGAGACATGGTGCATACTTCGCCGATGCATCCAACCCAGTGGGATGATACACTCTCTCACACATAAGGCTCATTATATCTTTTCAAAATAGTCACCACAGTACCATACCTACAATTATGGCATTTCCATAGCCATTCCGAGATATATTGTCATGCAACTTCCATTGTTACTATTCGCCATATGACTTGAGAATTCACTGTCATTTTGATTTGCATGATTATAGAGCTGACATGATATTTGTGGCTGGATCACCATTCACTGATACATGGTACGCTAGAATCATTGCACATCCTGATACACTGCCAGAGGCATTCATTTGTAGTCATTATTTTTCATTTCATCAGAGTTGTAAGCAAATAAAAGTGCTATGCATTCTAGAGTGTCCCCCTACATGTGAGGATATATATAAAAGAGAGGCCAAAAGAGCCCATAAAGACTAAGAGAAAAAGAGAGATGGGGTGCACTGTACTATCCTTTACCACACTCGTGGTTCAAAGTAGCACCATGTTTTTATATAGAGAGTCTTCATGTTATTCATTTCTTACGCTAGTGAGATTTTTTACATTATGAGAACTTGACTTGCATATTCTTGTGACGAGCTTCATCAAAATTCTCTAGGACGTGAGCGACCAAGTTGAATGCACACCCACTTAGTTGCACTTAGAGAGCTTTCATACACTTATTGCTCTAGTGCATATGTTGCATGACAATCCCCACCCCTAACATTGATATCGGTTGTAAGGCTTCCTCTCGCCTAACGATCAAGCTGCATTGATGTGAGACTTTCTTATAATTTTTGTCTTCTCAACTAAATCCCCATCATTATTCTCTTTGCCATCCTAAGTGCTAAGACCAAGGCTTGTGAACTGGGCATTAAGTGAAGTGCCAAGTAGTTGAAAAGGGCCCACGGATTCGGTTTCTTGACTGAAGCTCTTGGTTGTGTTATGAGAAGTTTTTTAATATGATCAAGCCTTGAGTGATTGGGAACATGTACATGACATCATGAGTATTAATTGGTATTATATGAAAGCATTAATCCATGAAAAGCAATAGTAATTTTGTTTACACATTTTGACGTTACTTTCTTATTATCAATTGTAGATTATTTCTTTGGATCACTTTTGTCTTGAGTTCACACCATTGTTACATCATTTGATCAAGATCATGCTGGGTGGCATTCAACATAAAAAACTATCTTTCTTTATCATTTACCGACTCAAACATGTCTATAATTTTTAATAATTCCCATGCTGCTATATTATCATTTCTATATAATTTTATTATGATTTTACATAATTTTCTATTATTTTCTGGACAAACCTATTAACTTAGTGCCTAGTTCCAATTCTTGTTTTTTGTTTTGTAGGAAATCAATATCTATAGAGCAACAAGAAACACTATAAGCTTCGGAAGACGTCGAGATGGGCCACAAGCCAGCCACAAGGATAGGTGGCACGGACAGGGGGTGGCCACGCCACCTGAGCTTGTGGGTCCCACGGGAACTAGCTTTACCTATTTCCACTGCCATAAAGTCCTATAAATAGAAAAACCATTCATTGTACCTACATAAGTGTTTTCGTCGCCGCAAGCCTCTGTTCCGAAGAGATCCACCTGGAGCCCTGTTCCGGGGCTCTACCGGAGGGGAAGCTGTCAGTGTCAAAACCGGCGGATCTCGGGTAGGGGGTCCCGAACTGTGCGTCTAAGGTCGATGGTAACAAGAGACGGGGGACACGATGTTTACCCAGGTTCGGTCCCTCTCTATGGAGGTAATACCCTACTTCCTACTTGATTGATCTTGATGAATATGAGTATTACAAGAGTTGATCTACCATGAGATAGTAATGGCTAAAACCCTAGAACTCTAGCTTATGATTATGATTCTGCCCTATCTACTAAACCCTCCAGTTTATATAGACACCGGAGGGGACTAGGATTATACAAAGTTGGTTACAGAGAAAGCAATCTACATATCCGAATCACCAAGCTTGCCATCCACGCAAAGGAGAGTCCCATCCGGTAACGGGACAAAGTCTTCTGTCTTGTATCTTCATAGCCCAACAGTCTGACCCATGTTAATAGTTCGGCCGTCCGAGGACCCCTTAATCCCAGACTCCCTTAGTATCCCCTGAACCAGGCTTCAATGACGAGGTGTCTGGCGTGCAGATTATCTTCGTCATTGCAAGGCGGTTTCCTTCTCCGAATACTCCAAAATAGTCTTCGAACACAAGAATTGTGTCCGACTCTGCAAAACAAGTTCCACACACAACCGTAGAGAGTATAATATTCCACGAGTTCAATCCGCTGACAACTTTTCATAGCGTGACATCATGTCACTGCCCAGTCATTATTCGAACCATTTTTTAGCCTGCCGCTTCATATTTCGAGGTGCGGTTTTATTGGCACGTCTCGTCAAAACAGAGATCGTGTCCCCTTATTGCGGGATTCTCATCAATATGGGCATGGGTAACCTAACCGTGCCACCTTGATACGTCTCCAACGTATCTACTTTTCCAAACACTTTCGCCCTTGTTTTGGACTCTAACTTGCATGATTTGAATGAAACTAACCCGGACTGACGCTGTTTTTAGCAGAACTGCCATGGTGTTGTTTATTGTGCAGAAAACAGAAGTTCTCGGAATGACATGAAAATCCATGGAGATAACTTTTGGAAAATATAAAAAATACTGGCGAAAGAATCAGGGCCAGGGGGCCCACACCCTGTCCACGAGGGTGGGGGGCGCCCCCCCTGTCTTGTGGGCCCCCTGATGCTCCACCGACCTCAACTCCAACTCTATACATTCCGTTTCACGGAGAAAAAATCAGAGAGAAAGTTTCATCACGTTTTAAGATACGGAGCCGCCGCCAAGCCCTAATCTCTCTTGGGAGGGCTGATCTGGAGTCCGTTCGGGGCTCCGGAGAGGGGGATTCGTCGTTTTCGTCATCATCAACCATCCTCCATCACCAATTTCATGATGCTCACCGCCATTCGTGAGTAATTCCATTGTAGGCTTGCTGGACGGTGATGGGTTGGATGAGATTTACCATGTAATCAAGTTAGTTTTGTTAGGGTTTGATCCCTAGTATCCACCATGTTCTGAGATTGATGTTGCTATGACCTTGCTATGCTTAATGCTTGTCACTAGGGCCCGAGTGCCATGATTTCATATCTGAACCTATTATGTTTTCATGAATATATGTGAGGTCTTGATCCTATCTTGCAAGTCTATAGTCGCCTATTATGTGTTATGATCCGACAACCCCGAAGTGACAATAATCGGGATACTTCTCGGTGATGACCGTAGTTTGAGGAGTTCATGTATTCACTATGTGCTAATGCTTTAGTCTGGTACTCTATTAAAAGGAGGCTTAATATCCCTTAGTTTCCACTAGGACCCCGCTGCCACGGGAGGGTAGGACAAAAGATGTCATGCAAGTTCTTTTCCATAAGCACGTATGACTATATTCAGAATACATGCCTACATTACATTGATGAACTGGAGCTAGTTCTGTGTCACCCTATGTTATAACCATTACATGAGGAATCGCATACGACATAATTATCCATCACTGATCCAATGCCTACGGGCTTTTCACATATTGTGCTTCAATTATTTACTTTTCTGTTGCTATTGTTACAATTACTACAAAACTACTATATTTACTTTTGCCACCGTTACTGTTACTTCCATACTACTTTGCTACTAAATACTTTGCTGCAGATACTAAGTTATCCAGGTGTGGTTGAATTGACAACTCAACTGCTAATACTTGAGAATATTCTTTGGCTCCCCTTGTGTCGAATCAATAAATTTGGGTTGAATACTCTACCCTTGAAAGCTATTGCGATCCCCTATACTTGTGGTTTATCAAGACTAAATTCTGGCGCCGTTGCCGGGGAGCATAGCTATATTCTTTGAGTCACTTGGGATTTATATCTGCTGATCACTATGAGGAACTTGAAAGACGAAAGAACTAAGATTTTTCCCTCAACTACGAGGGGAGGTAAGGAACTGCCATCTAGCTCTGCACTAGATTCTCCTTTTGTTTTGAGTAAGCTTGCGACACCTAAACCTGCTACTGCTATGAATTCTGATATGTCGCATGTTATTGATGATGCCACTTCTGCTATGCATGATACTTATGATGAAACTACTTCTATGCTTGATACTACTGTGCCATTAGGTGAATATCTTAATGAACAACTTGCTAGGGTTAGAGAGAATGGAATTATTAAAAACGAAATTATTGATGATAGTGATGATGAAGGTTCTCCCCCTAATTATGAATTACCTGTTGTTCCTGAGGGTTATGTTATGGATGAAGAAGATGCTAGAGCCATTTTTGCTTGCAATGATAGATATGATCTTAAGAAGTTATTAGCCAAATGGAAGCAGCAATCCCGTAATGCTAGAATGAAACGTGACCCCGCTTTTGCTACTTCACCTATCTGTGTTATTGATAAGGATTATGAATTCTCTATTGATCCTGAGATCATTACTTTGGTTGAATCTGATCCTTTTTATGGCTATGAATCTGAAATTGTTGTGGCACATCTTACCAAGTTAAATGATATAGCCACCCTGTTTACTAATGATGAGAAGTCTCGCTATTACTATATCCTTAAGATATTTCCGTTCTCATTAAAGGGTGATGCTAAAACTTGGTTTAATTCTCTTGATCCTGGTTGTGTGCGTAGTCCCCAAGATATGATTTATTACTTCTCTGCTAAATATTTCCCTGCTCATAAGAAACAAGCTGCCTTGCGGGAAATATATAATTTTGTGCAAATCGAAGAAGAGAGTCTCCCACAAGCTTGGGCGAGGCTTCTCCGATTACTTAATGCTTTTCCTGATCATACTCTTAAGAAAAATGAAATACTTGATATCTTTTATAATGGACTAACCGATGCTTCCAAGGACTACTTGGATAGTTGTGCTGGTTGTGTTTTCAGGAAAAGAACAGTCGACCAAGCTGAATTACTATTGAATAATATGTTGACTAATGAAAATAATTGGACTCTTCTTGAGCCAATTCCTGAGGCAATTCCTGAGCCAATTGAGCCAACTCCTAAGCCTATTCCTAAACCAACTCCGAAGAAGAGGGGCGTTCTATTCTCAGTCCTGAAGATATGCAAGAGGCAAAGAAATCAATGAAAGAAAAAGGTATTAAAGCTGAAGATGTTAAGAATTTACCTCCTATTGAAGAAATACATGGTCTTAATATACCGCCTGTTGAAGAAACACATTGTCTTGATAACCCGACACAGGTAGTAAAGGTAAATTATCTCTATAGATATGATAAGGTTGAAATCCCGTCTACTAATTTTCATAGCCAATGAATAGATGAATTTGATGAATTTATGGCTAGACAAGAAAGTTTTAATGCTTATGTTGGTAGAGAATTAAAGAATAATGCTTTCAAGATTGGACGCTTGAGTGATTATATGGCTAGAGTTAAAGGTGAACTTAAACTCATTAGCAAATATGCTTCTATGGTTACCACTCAAGCTGAGCAAGTACTTAAAGCTCAAAGTGATTTGCTCGATGAATTAAATAATAAACATGACTTTGCTGTTAGAGTGGCTACTAGAACTGGTAGAATGACTCAGGAACCTTTGTATCCTAAAAGCCACCCTAAGAGAATCGAGCAAGATTCTCAGAGAAATAATTTAGAGGCACCTAGTTCTTATAAAAAGAAGAAAAAGAAAAATGATAGGACTTTGCATGCTTCTAGTGAACCTGTTGTAGACACACTTGAGAATCCCAATAATATTTCTATTTCTGATGCTGAAACACAATCAGGTGATGAACATGAACCTAGTGATAATGTTAATGATAATGTTCATGTTGATGCTCAACCTAGCAATAATAATGATGTAGAGATTGAACCTGCTGTTGATCTTGATAACCCACAATCAAAGAATCAACGTTATGATAAAAGAGACTTTGTTGCTAGGAAGCACAGTAGAGAAAGAGAACCATGGGTTCAGAAACCCATGCCCTTTCCTCCTAAACCATCCAAGACGAATGATGATGAGGATTTTGAGCGCTTTGCTGAAATGATTAGACCCACCTTCTTACGTATGCGCTTAACTGATATGCTTAAAGTAAATCCTTATGCCAAGTATATGAAGGATATCATTACAAATAAAAGAAATATGCCGGAAGCTGAAATTTCCACCATGCTTGCTAATTACACTTTTAAGGGTGGAATACCAAAGAAACTTGGAGATCCGGGGGTACCAACTATACCATGCTCCACTAAAAGAAATTACGTTAGAACTGCTTCATGTGATCTTGGAGCCGGTGTTAGTGTTATGCCTCTTTCTTTATATCGTAGACTTGAATTGAATAAGTTGACACCTACTGAAATATCTTTGCAAATGGCTAATAAATCAACTGCTATACCTGTCGGTATTTGTGAGGATGTGCCTGTTGTGGTTGCAAATGTCACTATCTTAACGAACTTTGTTATTATTGATATTCCCAAGGACGATAGTATGTCGATTATCCTTGGTAGACCTTTTTTGAATACTGCAGGGGCTGTTATTGATTGCAACAAAGGCAATGCCACTTTTCATGTTAATGGTAATGAGCATATGGTACACTTTCCGAGGAAACAACCTCAAGTTCATAGCATCAATTCTATTGGAAAAGTTCCAACTATCATTATTGGAGGTTTTGAATTTCCTCTTCCTACTGTCAAGAAAAAGTATGATATTCTTATTGTTGGGGATGTGCATATCCCAGTTGAGGTAACCTAGTGTTATTCGAAATTTCTCCGGTTCCGTGTTATTCAGAACGAGTTTGTTAACAAGACTTGATCAACCTTGTTAGTGGATTCATTTTGATGATCATGTGATGGATGAAACTAGAAGGCACAACCTTTTGTACCCTCTTTTTACTTTCTGTTATTTAGAATAAATAAAGCAAAAATAGTATTATCTGTCTGTTTTCTGAATTATCCGTGCAATAAAAAATATCCCGAAAATAAAAAGTGTTCCAAATGCCCGGCAAATTTAGTATGATTTTTATGGAACATTTGAGGATTTTAGGCACTGAAAA